>NC_051083.1:98755660-99055660 GCF_004664715.2 Peromyscus leucopus
ACCTTCTCTGTCAGTATCATCCAGGATTATTATATTATATATATTATATACCATTTGACATATTAATAAGTCAATTTTACTAGTCTGTTTTCACGGTTGTCTTTTACAGATGAAAAACCTGCCTCACAGAGAGAATCATCTTCTGGCCCAAGGTCATATAGCCATCTAGTGGTTTTCTTTCCATCCATGAGATATGTTCAAAATAAGATGCTAGTGTTTGAAGTTACAATGACAAGAAAGGTTGATGTAACTTTTGCCTTTAGGAAACTTACAGTCTGGTGGTAGTAAAATAAGAAGTCAACCATATACACAAAGAAACAATATCAGATGTTTGATAGATGCTGTGAAGAAAGGATATATGAAACCATATAACTGGAATAGTGAGATGGGTCACCTGGGCTTGTCTCAAGATACTATATTTAAGATCAGAAGGATGCTATGTGATGTAACGAAGAAATGTCCTCCTCTGGACCAACAGTTAGGGAGCCTGCATGAGACCCACCTAGGCCCTCTGCAAAAGTGTGACAGTTGTGGAGCCTGGTCTGTTTGTAAGGCTCCTAATAGTGAGATCAAGACCTGTCCCTGTCACTTAGCTGGCTTTTGGGAACCTGTTGTCCATGATGGATTAGCTCCCCCTGCCTTGATACAGAGGGAGGAGCTCAGTTCTACCTCAACTTAATGTGCCATGCTTTGTTCAAGCTCATAGGAGGCCTGCTCTTTTCTAAGTGGAAATGGAGGAAGAGTGGATGGGGAGGGGTGTAGATGGGAGACAAGGGGAGGGAATGGGTGGAAAGCAGGGAGGGGAAACTGTGGTCAGTATGTAAAATAAATGAAAAAATGTTAATTATATAAAATAAAAAAAGAAGAAATGTCCTCTATAGACTTAGGTGTTTTATGCAATCCTTGTTTCCTGGTTGGTCATGCTGTTTGTGGAGATTTAGGAAGTATAGCTTTGCTGAAGGAATTGTGTCATTGTAGGTGGGCCTAGAGAGTTTAAGACTGATACTATTTCCAGCTTGTTCTCTCTGCTTTCTACTTGTGAATGAGCATATAGGCTCTTAGTTTCCTTTTCGAGAAATTATGCCTGCTGCTTGCTGGCATGCTTACCACCTTGATGGACTATTACTCATCTGGAAGCATAAACCAAAATAAACTTCTTGTATAAGTCACTTTTGTTCAAGGTGTTTTGTTATAGCAACAGAAAAGTACCTAATACAGTCACAGAAGAGTTGATTAAAGATAATGGTTAAGGTGCTATGGAATAATTTTTTCTTTATAGATTACTTGTAAAATCCTTGTGAGGATATAACCAGGGAAGAAACACACACACACAACATACATACACAGAGTATAAGTTATGTGAGTCTGGAACAGAAAAAATGAAGGGAATGTGGTACAAAGATGATATTGGAAATGAAGGCATGATGAAGGGAACAGCCACACTATTCATTAAACATAAAGATGCCAATCTGATGCCTACATAGAACCTTCATCCCCATGTCCTAGTGTCTTTGGTATGGGAAGGTACTCTGAAGGCTATCAAAAGAGAAATGTGAACGCCAACCAACCCAGGAACCTTTGATCTGCAACACTGTCCTGCCTTCAAAATGTGCTAGGGCAATTGTGACTCAGAGCTTGTGGGAGTAACCAATCAATCCCTGATATGAATTGAGGTCCACTCCATGAGAAGAATCCCATACCTGACAGTTTGTGTAACCTAGAACCAGAGACTACATATCCCAGAGACCTAGGGTAACTAAATACTACTGGTCTTAAAAAAATTGAGTGAGAAGATGACTCCTAATGATATTTTTATACTCATAGATCAGTACCTTATTCAGCCATTATCAGAGAAGCTTCCTCTTGCAATAGATGGGAACAAATACAGAGACCCAGAGCCAGATATTATACAGAGAGTGAGAGATCTTGGAACATACAGCTCTAAATGGGAAGTCTCCATCAAATCCCTTCCCTTAGAATTCAGGGAAGCCCATGGAAAAGGAGATAGAAAGACTGTAAGAGCCAGAGGGGATGGAGGATACCAGGAGAACAAGGCTCTCTAAAAGTGAACAAAGCTCTTGTGAACTCACAGGGACAGCAGCAAGCATAGGGCATGCACAGGTCTGCACCAGGTCCTTTGTGTATAAATTATACCCTTCAGTTTCGTATTTTTTATGGGACTCAAGTGTGTGAATGAATGGGTCTCTGATTCTTATGCCTTCTTTAAGGCTCGCTCTTTCTTTTGGTTTGCCTCATCCAACTTCAATGTTTCATCTTATTAATTTTATTTGTTATGTTCTGTTGTTATCTCTTAGAAGCTTGTTCTTTTCTAATGAAAGAAAGGGAGTGGATCTGGGTAGGAGGGGAGGTGGGGAGGAACTGGGAGGAATAGAAGGAGGAGAAATTTTAGTCAGGATATATTATATGAAAAAATCATCTATTTTCAACAAAAGAGGGGAAATAATTTGTTATGCTAAGCCCTAAGAAGTTATTAAATTTATTTGTGGGCCAAACCAATTTGGAAATCATGGGAATATAGTCCAATGAAAATGTAGTTTTGATTTGGACAGGGGTCATGGCTGTGAAAATGCTGAAAAGAAAACAGACTTGTGGAATAAAAAAAATGTGGATATGAAAAAAAGATCATTGCATCACTGTCTGAATGTACAGCCCCCTAGGTCTTAAAGGCATATGTCTCCAATGCTGACTATATCCTGAACACAAGAGATCTTATGGATAAAGCGTGTGCACCACGCCACATCTTGCTATGGCTCTAATAGCTCTGACCTGAACACACAGATATCTATGGATTAAAGCGTGTGCCACCACCGCCACACTCTTGCTATGGCTCTAATAGCTCTGACCTCCGACAACTTTATTATTAAATACAATCAAAATAATAATTCAGTACAATTAGATTACCACCACAGCATTTTAGGAGTAAATAGACCAATCAATTCCTTAATAAAAATTAGTTCAACTGATGCAATAAACTTTGAAACCAACTAAAACGGACAGTTCAGTTTCCTCCTTAGTTCCAAATCTTTCTTTACCATACTCTTGGGCTATGTAAATTATTCCAGGAAGCCTCTAGGTTCCAGTTATTAATCCCAAGGTGCTTGGCCAGAGCATAAGACTTTCACTTGTTCCGAAAAGAGTGGCTAAGAGTAAAAACTTAAAGAAGCTTCTTGGTGTATATCTCTGGATGCAAGATGGAGCACTGTGCCCCAACACAGGACTCCTGAATCTGAGACCAAACTGATCCGGAACGAAAGTGAACTTCTATTCAGAGATGGCTAAAGAAAAGAAATGCCAATATCTATAAAAGAAGTTGGACCATTTCATATATTTTACATATATAAACTTTTCAAATTTTATATTCTTAGTTAGTTACGGGAAAAATATTGTGACTATCAGGTATTGAAACCATTTTCAATGTGTTAATTTATGATTTAGTACTTCTCTATTTCAGGTTTCTTCTATCAAAATTGTAACAATTAAGATGTCCTTGTTCTCCAGATGTGTTTGCAACTATTCCCAAGCTTTACTGATGGTAAAGCCAGCAGGCAAATTTCTCACTTGTACAACAGGAATTCACAGTAAAAAATGAAATACTCTGTGGTATTCTTCAGCTTTTCAGATATGATTTTAAAGAAAATCACTTAGCTATCTTTCCTAGTCACTTAAGGCTGGGTTGCTTAAAGGAAGAATAAACCAAAGAATAAACCTCTGATTGACACTTTTTTATATAATTTTATATCTATTTCCTTTGTCTTTTTTATTTATCTCTCCATATGTACACACACACACACACACACACACACACACACACACACACACACACACACAATTATACTGTTCTAGTCTTTACAAAACTTTGCCAAATCCGGGCAGTGTTGGCACATGCCTTTAATACCAGCACTCTGGAGGCAGAGTCAGGCAGATTTCTGTGAGTTCGAGGCCAGCCTGGGCTACAGAGGACGGGCTCCAAAGCTTCACAGAGAAATCCTGACTCAAAAAAAAAATATAACAACAACAAAATACCAAAAACACCCTGTCAAAATACTTCTGTAAAAAATAAAATATATAATGGATTAATGACCATATTTGTGTTTAGTTCTTAACATAAAATTCAATGTCATAAAATTAAAATCTATGACTATGCATTTTTTCTAACTGAGAAATTTACTTTGATAATTAATTTATTCCTCCTTTCCTATTGATTTGAATAACTTCTATATAATTTTTTTTATAAAACTAGACTTCCTTGTACACATCTATCTATCTTAATTTATCTACATATATCTAAGTTATTAATTGAAATTCATTTTAAACAGTCCTTTGTTTGCCAAAGATAACAAAAACAAAATTTCTCTGTGTTAGTTTATATTTAAACCATTTTATTAACAATATAGAATATTTATTTTGCTATACTCAGAGTTAGTATTTCTGTTTTCTACTTCCTTTTCCTCTTTTATCAATGTGTATGAGATGAAACTGGATCCTGTTTTTGAGTCATTTGACCAGGTTCAATAAATCTTAGAAATAAGTAATAATATCAAGTCAACTAATCCCAATGAATGATGAGTATTATGGCAATCATGTTACTAATTCGATGCCAAAGTGGATGGAGATCAGTGTCAAAGGTAAAGCATCCATTTCTTGATCACTTATCCTTTGACAAATACTGTGTCTAAGCACTGTAGACACAGAGTTGAATAGGCACAGATTAGAATTGAAGAATTTTACAGTTTATGTTAGAAGTTTTGTTGCCAAGGAAAGGGCAGAAATATATATATCCTATTTTAAGTATATAACAGATAAGGTCAAAGATGTGAATCTCTCTCTCTCTCTCTCTCTCTCTCTCTCTCTCTCTCTCTCTCTCTGTGTGTGTGTGTGTGTGTGTGTGTGTGTGTATGTGTAAATGCATCTATTAAATGAACCTATGTGGAATTGATGGATAGCATTCACTAGTGATCTTGACATTTTGAAAAACTGGCCAGAGAGAAGAAAATGGTCAAATACACCAACATTCTCTGCTCTAGATCCTGCTTACATATGTTGGACTAGCATGTCTGTAATTAAGGTGCCTGTTAACAAAGGTTCTTTGTACGAAGTTGGTCTTAGTCCAGTTGCCATTAAGGTTAGCATTTAGGTGTTGGGGATATAATTTGATGGTACAATGCTTGCTGGTTTCTAATGCCAACACTGAAAAACACAAATATTTATTCAATATTGACTAAAGCCATGTTAGATATACATATTACTAAAGTTTACCTCACTAATTTCTATGCTTTGAAGTTATAAGAATAATGTTCATTTGTTGTATGACATAAATGAACATTCATATCCATTTCAAATTAGGAACTTGGCAATATTTTCATTTGTAGGTAGCTGGGTATATGTTTCAGAAAATTTCCAATTTACCTGTGTGGTAAATGGACATATTATATGTGTGTTCATTACATTTCAATTTGCCATTTTATAATGTATCAAATATACATCAATTATTAGTAATATTACTTTTGTTTTGTACATGAATGTTGGGCTTTTCTCCTATAATAGGAGATCTATAAAAGCAACCTCATTTTAAGACATTACTCTCATTCTCTTTTAAAATTCTCATCCTTTACAACAAATTATATAAATAAATTTTTGAAGCCACCAGGAAGCTGTGTTAGATTACATTTTCCCAGATTTTGAATTCTGAATTCACATAATTGTCTTTTGGCAACTGTCTGCCACAGCTCAGTGCATGACAAAATAGACCAATGAATGATGTGGCTTTCTTTTACTATATGGTTTGAAGTGTTGAGCTTCCTGGGGAAGACTATTTTTTCCACTCGCAGCATTCCTTAATTGCTTGTAGTGATTTGTGTAGGGATGAGGTCTCATAGGCTTTTCCAAATGAACTTTAGTGTCTATTGTTCGTTTCAGCTCATGTTTAGGCAGTCATGTTGGTGAGACTTTAGAGGTGTAGCTTCTGATGTCACTAGGACACAGTCTCACAGCAGACTCCCTGACCTTCTGGGTCTTACAATCTTTCTGGCCCTCTTCTTCATTGTTTCCTGAGTCTTAGGTGTGGGTGTGTTTTGTAGATCTAGCCATTGGAAATGTGCTCCGCAATGCTGCATTTTTATTGGTTGTGGTTTTCTATAATGTTTTAAAGCTTTAAGATTACATAAAATTAGTCTTTACTTATACAACCAAATATGTATCTTTATTGGTGAAACTTCTTGTCTCTAGTTGGTATCATAAGTTATCTACAACTGGTAATTAAGACAAAGCACAGATAAAATACCATTAATGTAGAATAGATTTTTATAAATCATCTATTCTAAGAGACTTATCTGATGTTTTATTTATGGAGACATTTGATAGAATATGAATAGAAGAACTAGGCATTGGTGCTGCTGCAACTCATGGATCTAATATAGGAGAACCAATACTAATAGACTCTTTTTGAGGAGCCCTTCTCACTACCTGAAGCTTACCTAAACCACTCCTCTTTCAGCTTTGATATGCTTCATGAATGATTAATTCAGATACTTTCCCACTTCAATTTATGAGTTCTTGACATGATCTAATACATTCTATAAAGGGACAGGTAGATAGTACAGTCAGTGTTCATACTATGGTTAATGGATTTCCTCTACGGAAAAAAATCAGACATTAAATCAAAAGTCATACCACAGTCAACACACAAGTAGAAACATGACAACAAATTCAGGAACTAAGGTTTAGAGAGAAATTTGGTTCTCTTAATCTATCATGAGGGTTCCGTGCTTGCACTCAGTTTATTAGGCTTGGTAGCAGATGCTTTCATCAGCTGAGCCATTTACCCAGCTGGATGACATTTAATTTAAACTTCAAACCAAAAGAGAATGGAGAGTAAATTTAAGCATACCATTGATAAGTGGAAAATGTATTTGCTAACTGGATGACTTCACTATTTCAATACACTTTAAATATTCATTTCATTTTAACATATTTGTTTTAATTATGGGTATTTGGGGGAGTGTCATATCTGAGTGCAGGTGTCTGAGGAGACCAGAAAGGGGCATTAGATGTTCTTGAACTTGGGCTGCAGGTAGTTGTGAGCCACCTAGTATGGGAGTGCTAGAAACCCATCTCAGGCTCTCTGTAATAGCAATATTCATGTTGTACCACTCAGTCTTTTCTCTAGTCCATGGGAGTTTTCTCAGATCACCGTGGGAACCAGATTCTTAGGGGTTTATATCTACATAAGCATCCTAGTTCTAGTCTTGCCTACTGTGTTTTGCTTCCTTTTCTTTATATAGGCATTTTTGTATGTGTTTTACAGAGGCAGTTTCACTCCTTTGCAATGCAATAACAGATTTGGTTATTAGTCTTATTAGTAGAGTATTATACATTATCTTTTTTTTTTTTTTCGAATTTTCTGTGTGTTTACTTTTGTCCTTTATTTGTCGAACTCAAGATCCCTCTCTGCCTCCAAGTCTGATAAAGCGTGCGACCCCGGCTATACCATTAATCTTTTGGGGTAACTCTTTGTAAGTAGACTCGTACTTTTCCCTAAACCTGTGCACTATCATTTATTCCTGTATTCCTTGTCCAGCAGAAAGCAGTCAGGACTCTGTGGCAATCTTCTCATTTTTTTTTTCTATCACTATCATGTCCCTCTCTTGTCTGTTCTAAGCTGGCCAGTTCTTTCTTTCTAGTGCTGTACTCTTCCCTAGCCTCTCCTAACCCTCTTTGCTTTGCATCCATCTTGGGGTGTGCTGCTTGTGTCCCTGGTCAGGGTCATTCTTATGCAGTTCTGTACGTTGCAATTATTTTTTAAATGACTCTGGCATTTGTATGTATAAAAAATCGATGTCCTTTCAGATAGGACTAACCATCAAGTGGCAAATTTTCAAGGGCAAATTCCAACTATATGCAAATAAATATACTGTGTACGTTCTTATACAAACAATGGTTTGTGGAAGTGCATAATATTGTCACATTTTAAAACAGTTCCAAACTCCATGTATTTTTCATCATCTCATTCTAAGTTTTTAATCTTATATTACTACTTCAATGTGAACTGGACACATAAACTAAGAATATATTAAAATTAAGAATTCAAATTAAAATATTTATACATTTTAAATATGTAATCATAATAAATTTCATTTCATGAATCAAAATGATTGGTGACATCTCATCTATTAAAAATATGAATGAAAGAAAGCTTTTGGAATACATATCAGCAGTCTCAAAATTAGAAATATGAGAGAAGCATAAAAATGCAAATTTCCTTTTACCTTGTCAACATAGTATGCCTGCTTTGCAAGAATTAATCATTTCTGTCATCCTATTTCTGTGCCCTGGTATCCATGTGTCATTGACTTTGAAATGCATTTATTTAGAAGGGCTTATACATTTTAGTACACTGTGATGTGTCTTATAAGCTATTATAAATTGTCTGTCTATGTAATGCCAAACAATTGGTTTTTTCATTTGGAAATAAATCAATATGACTGTTTAGGTATACATGAGAACAGCATAAATAACATACTTCACATTTATATGTAACACTTTACTTTCTTTAGAGTCTTTTCATAAGTATTTTCTTCTTTTCTACTAATCAATCCAATGTAACAGGTAAGGCAGGCAGCACTTTACAACTCAAATTTAAGAAATCATTTGTGTTGATGTATATTTATTTATTTTAAAACAAAGTTTAAAGCCAATGTTTTCTGACTTGTGTCCTGGTAGTTACTTTTTAGAGTTAGAATTAGAAAATTGAACCCAAATTAATTACCTTATGAAATATTACTTTAATAAATCAGATAGGGAAACAGATGAATGTGGTAAGTGTAAGTAATAGCCGAATGTGTTCATTATGAACCAAAGACAAGAGGATTTAAAGGTGGCTATTTCCCGGGTGTTGTGATTTGAATGGAAAATATCTTTCTTAGCTCATATACATAAACACTTGGTCCCCAGTTGTTGTCACTGTTTGTGTAAGTTATGGAACTTTGAGGACTTGAATGTGCGTAGTTTCACACTACTTCCAGTTTGCTATCTTGGCTTCTTGTGTGACAAAATGTGAATGACCAATTTCCTGCTCCAGTCAGCATTCCTGTTCATCATGGCCTCCTCTGGAAGCACAGACCCAAAGAAGCTCATCTTTTATTGGTTGCTTCGGGTGATAATATTTTATCATGGTAATCAAAAGGTAGCTAACACGGCAGGAAAAATGAAACACGTTAATTTATATTTATTAACTAAATAAAATAAAACACTAATTGAGCAGTAATGACTAAAGAGAGCTAATACACATTATTTTGCCACCCTCTAACTGATTTACTACTTTTAATCAAAGGTCATGACGCTTTGAGTCAAAAAAAAAAAAAATGAAGCTGGTTGGTAAATCTAATGTAATATAAAACTTTACCTAAATAATTAAAAACCTTTATGATAAGACTTACTAAATCCTGTTTTACTTTGTTGTGATGAACAGGTATGCACTTCTCTGCATTTATAATCTCAATTCTGAAAGGGAAGGTAATCCATTAGGAAGTGAATAAAAAGCAATGAGAACGTAAAATATTCATAGTGTCATATAATAGTTGAACAGGAAAATTCTTTATATATTTAGAAAGATATAATGTGTAATAGGAATTAAAATTGCTCTATAATTCCAGAGATAGAACCAAGCTCAATAAGAAAAACTACATGAAACAAATTTCATTCCAACATAAAAGAATATTTCCTGAATTTTGGAGTATTTATATTTATGCACAGGCAGGATGACTATTAGGCAGAAATATATAAAGATTATTAAAATATTTATTTATAGATTGGACTAGGAGAATTAGTTTAAGGTATTTAATTTTCTCAGAAATTTATTCTATATTATGTGACTTATTATTTTCATAATTTGTCACATGATTGTGTCAGTGTAGTCACTTAATAAAGTATCATTCTTAAATATCTATGCCAACTCCTTTATGTACTGAAAATATTTTATTATACAGCTCATAGTCTGAAAAATATTGTAAGTGACCTGCAATGAATTGATTGACTACAAATTTGGAGGCTTATCTCTCCAGAAATGCAAGAGTAGAGTGTCACTTCACAAGTCTAAATTAGGCATCTCTTCTTCAATTTTAATGATCCTACTTTCTGACCTGAAGAGGAAACTGGAAGGCTTGAGCTATTGAAGTGGTTACTGTTTGTTTTCTAGTTTTAATAATACATCACTTATCCCAGGTCAATGTTTAATCATTAAAACAGGAAGCCAAAAGAAATGTCTTTGAATAGAATTTGGAAAATAATTTTCACTTTGATCTAATATTCATAGACTTTAAAAGAATCTTTGAGGAAATGTTTCTTTGAGTATTTTAAAATGTAGTGAAACAAACCTTATATATAGCTGCTATATAGCATTGCAAGTATTTAAAATATTTCATTTTTATTAATTTAGGTACTTATACTAGATATGAATCAAGATCATTAGATTCTTAGAAATTCCTTTTTGATCAAACCTAATGTAAGTATCATTAATGATAATTTCTCTTATATTTCACTTAAGTTCATTGAAAGGAATTTTCTCATGTAATAAAATGAACCCACTAGGCTTTATTTTTTTGGCCTGATTATATTGCTAATATAGTATGTTTAATTTTATATTGAAGTAAATATGTAATGTAACATTTTAAGACCTTGAATTTAAGCTTTAAAATTATTTCAATGGCTTTTTTCACTAGCATTAAGTATACATTAATTTTAAAATATTTACTTACATGTGGTGCATAGAATTTCAGAGAAGCTATAAAGATGAGTCACTTTCTATGCATAGACTTCATCTTAAAATTATTTTCATTCTAGTAAAATATTTTTATTGATCTGGGAATTGAAGCCAGAATTTTACACATTACCCAAATGCTACTACCAATCAACATTTAATGCTAATATCCACATTTTGCATGAGCCTGAGTTCTCGAGAAGAGAAGATCCAATATAATGATATAAATATATATATGAATTTATATAGATTAGCTTATACAATAAGGTTAAAATAGTAACAACAGCTATTTCTCTCCAAAGAGTCTGAGTACTTAGTAGTATTTTTGTCCTTGAGGCTGAATGCTTGAGCAGTCACAATCTGAAATTGAAGATCTTCAGACTGCCTGGAGAGCCACTGGTCCTTCGTTCACATCAGAAGCCTGGAAATAATGATTCTAGTTTCTGTGAAAGAATCAGAAGCAACAGCAATGGGGAAAATTAACTCAGCACCAAGAAAGCAACAGGTGTGATAAGTATCTCCTTGTAGACAGCCTAGCTGAATTAATGAATTCGAGGTTCAGTGAGAGACTCTATGGAGACTAACAAAGTAAGACATGCCACATGGATCCCTGTCTTCCATATTCATGCATACACTCAGGCACGCACACATGAACACATAAATACATATACAACATACACTTATGTGTATTGTAAACTTAGTATTTGGTAATGTAGCATTGAAATGTAAATAGGATATAGAATGGACCAATTTACAAAGAGTAGAAATTAGAAATAACTTTTCATGATTATTTTGATGTTCTAAGTAATATGACATGATATGCATGTTAAACGATACCTGGGATTGTTCCATTCTATTTTTGTGAAAACAATAATATAATAATGAGAGATTTTAATAGATTGGTAACCCACTCTTTTTTTTTTTTTTTTTTTTGGTTTTTCGGCAGGGTTTCTCTGTGTAGCTTTGAGCTTTTCCTGTAACTCAGTTGGTAGCCCAGGCTGGCCTCAAACTCACAGAGATCCACCTGGCTCTGCCTCCCAGGTGCTGGGATTAAAGGCATGCACCACCACCACCTGGAAACCCACTTGTTTTAAGAGTATATAAATTCCAATGTGAAAACCTGTTAACATCTTGTTTTAATCTGTTATTTTTCTTTTTAAAAAATTAACATATAGTTATACCACTTCTCCATTCCTTTCTTTCCTCACTCAAGCTCCCTCTATGTTCCCCTTCATTATCAGCTTGATTGCCTTTTTATTGTTATTTAACACAGCAGCTTCTGTTGCTATATTGAATATAAGGGACAGGCAACAGGGAGCTTCCATCCCAGTTCCATATAGATCATTTTTTTTTGTCCTGTGATCAAGGCAACAATAATTTCATCAATAGGATCTTATCATTTAGTTTTGGTTGGGCAACAAAAGCAATAACAATTGTTTCTACTGTTTTGAGTAACTTAGGGGACTTTCTGGCCAACAGGACATAGGGAGGTTGTGCAAGTGCTATGGATTATGCTCATTGTTAATAATAAGCTGATTAGCCAATAGCTGAGCAGGAAGAGATTGAGCATGAGAGGCAGATTAGGAGAATGTTGGGAAGAAGGGCAGAACCAGGAGTCACCAGCCAAATGCAGAGGGACCAAGATGAGAATGCTGTACTGAAAAAAGGTATCAAGCCACATGGATAAATATAGAAGAAAATATGGGTTAATTTAAGTGTACGAGCTAGTCAGTAATAAGCCTGAGTCATTAGCCAAACTTTTATAAATAATCAGCCTGTGAGTGATAATTTCAGAAGAAACACAGAATAGGGAAGAACAGAGAAAAGCCTGGGTTTACATATGATGCTCCACATAAATCCTGAAAAAGGTTAAAAAAGGGGTTCTAGATACGTAAAAATGGAGCCAAGAGCAGCTTCATAGTTCATGTCTCTTCCCCTAGCTGCAGTGTATGGGCTTGGGCTGCAGCATGGTGGATTCCCACTGGGAAACACAGAGGCATCTCCAAGCCTCACAATGTACTGTACTTTATTTTTACTGACGATTTAGCTTTTATTCATACAGACAAAGAGGATTACAGATACTCAGTAAAGACAGATTTAGACTGAAAAAAAAACTCTGAACAGGTCACAGTATATTGAAAAGATGTGTGTAGGCTTGTAGGAAAGAGGAGAAAGGGTATAGACAGATATAAATTTAAAAATAATTTAAGTAAAGTCCTTGAGAGAGAAACAGTAATAAAAATTTATGATAAGCCACGTAAGAATGGAAAGTGCACAGAGTGTCTGATTATGTATCTTATTATGTTCTCTTTAAATGTTTTTGACTACCATGAGACATTTGACTATGGAAGCTGCTAGACTAAACCAACCTATATAGTTAAAAAATATCTTGACTCCAAAATTTAAGTCAAAAGGTATGTCACTTTGGGGGAAAGGTCATGGTTTTGTTTCCACAAGAAATGAGAGACTATAGATTCATTCTGGGTTAAGAAAAATCTGTAGCTGGAGAGTCCAGCTCCTGCCAAGTCCTGGCAGTCCTGCAGCCCACTTATAAAATGAGCACACAGATTCTTATATTATTTAAACTGTTTGGCCTAATGGCTCAGGTTTCTAGCTATCTAGTTTTTATATCTTAAATTAACCCATTTCTATAAATCTATACCTTGCCACATGGTTCGTGGCTTACCAGTACCTTACATGTTGGTACTCATGGCGGCGGCTGGCTGTGTCTCCTGACTCATCCTTCCTGTTCCCAAAATTCTCTTCTCTGCTTGTCTTGCCTATACTTCCTGCCTGGCTACTGGATAATCAGCATTTTATTTATACAGAGTGATATCCACAGCAAAAATCAGGTTGAATTGAGGAAGACCCCCTGAAATCCTATCTACAGACATGAGAAAATAAATCTAAAGTAACTAACTACATGACATGTGATGTATATTTTACCTGCTCAAACATAAAACAAAAAATTATCTTTGGCTGACATGTACAATGCACAGTTTGTATTTATATTAATAAAGTTATGTATGTTATCTTTAAAAGTTTATATATTTTCAGAATAAGTGGACCAGATACCAATAAAATTGGATGGCCCAGATGATCCAATGTTTCAATGCACCTCTGTTATAGTTTCCTCTAAGTTCTGCATCCAAAACAGCTTCAAGGCTTCTGGCTGAGTTGGACCAGCCACACAAAATACCCCAGTCAGGACTTAACCATAATTCTTAATTTTCTCATGGTCCCTATAAGATAAACTGTGCCCCCAATCAACAGGAAGTGATTTAAAGAACTATGCCCATATTCCCAAAATGTAGATTATGAATGTTTGTCTTTTTTTAGGGATTGCTTATAAATTGTTATTGGTAATAATAAATCTCTTTATAGAGAAGAAAGGGGATATTATGTAGGAATGATGGAGAAAAAGGTAGATTATTATGATGAAAGAATAGTAGATTACTAAATCTAATCCAAAATACAACTGTTCATCTCAAAATACTTTACACTGGCATGGATTTTAGTTTATTGATACGAATTTAAGGTCAATTTTGTTATAATGTATGCATATTTTTACCCTTGTTTAAGGCATTATGTTTACACAGTTCTTTTACAAATGTAATACATAATTAAATACATACACACACACACACATATATACATCTAAAATAGTCAAACTTATAGCCATATTAGTTAAGTTTCTAGGTATACAAAGATATATTTCAAAAAGATAGGTAAACTTCAAATACTTCAAAGACCTACAGAATAAGGTTGATGGTGATGCTCTGTATGCTGTGAATGTGTTGCTCTGATTGGTTGATAAATAAAATGTTGATTGGCTAGGAACCAGACAGGAAGTATAGGTGGAATATGTAGACAAGGAGAATTCTGGGAAGAGGAAGGCTGAATGAGGAAATACCAGCCCACTGTCCAGGGAGCAGCATGGAATGATGCACAGGTAAAGCCGTGGAACATGTGGCAACATATAGATTAACAGAAATGGGCTGAGTTTAACTGTAAGAGCTAGTTAGTGGTAGGCCTGAGCTAATGGCCAAACTATTTTAATTAATGTAAGCCTTTGTGTGTTTACTTGGGTCTGAGTGGCTGTAGACTGGGTGGGACACAAGAAAACTTTCAGGTACATATGGTATTTTAATTGTTTTAAGAACTTAGACTTTTCTTGACACTGAGAAACAACTGCTCCTGGCAGCATCAATTACTTCAAAGGTGATAGGCATCAAAGAAACTCCTTGTGGAGTTTGCTTTCAATGTGCCAAGGCTAGCTATTTGGGCAAGAAACTGCTCCTGCCTGGACTGCTTGACAGTATGTTATATAAACTGGACATATAGGACCCATAGGAAAATGACCGCTGAACTTTGCTAAAACAAGGTGGGATGTCCCTTCATGGTTTCTGCTTCACAGCAGAAAATGTCAGACATTCTGCAAGACACAGTGGAAAGCAACTGATGAATTTTGCCAATACAAGCCAGGACAGTCCTTCAATTTCCTGCTTCACTGACAAGTCTGCCAGATAGTCTAGGCCTGTAGTCTGAAGATGGATGTTCCAACATTACAGAAGAACTTTGGATGACTGTCCAGGCAGCCAGATGTCTCTGTCATTTCTAGAGTTTTGGATTTCTTACAATGCACTTCATGCTTACTCAGGTATTATTATATCCTTCTGGGGTCTTTGATGGAATTTAAGACTAGATAGTTATAATTATAGTTTTCCTTAGCTATGAAAAAAGGTAAATTAGATATTAAACTTTAGACTCACAATGATAAGATAGATGATAGTATATTTCTTTATAATTTTGCCAAATACAAATCAACTGGATAGTGTAACTGCAATTTTTACTTGATAACTGTTTTTATTCTATATAATTTTGCTATATTATGGTTAAAACTTTCCTTTTTAACTAAAGAAAAAGGGGGAAATGCTATGGATTATGCTCATTGTTAGTAATAAAGCTTATTGGCTCATAGCTGGGCAGGAAGAGATTGAGTATGAAAGCCAGACTAGGAAAATGCTGCATAGAGGAAGGGCAGAGTTAAGTGTTGCCAGTCAGATACAGAGTGAACAAGATGAGAATGTCATCTTGATGAGAGAAGGTACAAAGCCATATAGCCAAACATAGATAAGAATTATGGGTTAATTTAAGTGTAAGAGCTAGTTAGTAATAAGCTTGAGCTACCAGCCTAGCATTTATAATTAACATAAGCCTCTGTGTGGTAATTTTGGAAGTGGCTGTGGGGTATTTGAGATTTGCTGGCATGACAGAAACTTCTACCTACACCCAAGTCTGGAATTGGATTTATATTTATTTATATTTAATAACCTAATGCTTCTGGAATAGTTTTATCAGCCCACACAGAGCACCTCTTTTCAAACTCTGGAAATTAGTTTACTGAGTATCATATTTCCTTATGTTTTTACATACATCCTTAATTTTAGCTGGCATTCCCACCTCTGCTATTTTGATAGTTTTTTCATAATAGTGTACATATAAAGTGAAAAATATATAGACTTGAAGTTTGTGGTTTGATGGGTTATCACAAAACCAACACATCTAATGAATTGAAGAATTATCACTTGTTAGATCTGCTTCGTGTCTCCCAAATCACTAAAGAAGTTAAACAATTTTATATGATTGTTAATCATTTAGATATAGTCTTTTTGGGTTTTGCCCATATTTATTTGTTTTCTTTTTACTGGTTTGTAACAGTTTTATGTATTTCTTGTTAGAATACTGGAGTTGGTTACAGGCATATTTCTATAATCATTACCTTTTATTTAACATTTTAATGATAACATTTAATTCATAAAAGTTCTAAATTTTAAGGTATTATTGTTCCTTTATTTCTTCTTAATGGCTCGGACTTTTTATATCCTGTTGAAATGGTCATTCTCTACTTCAATGTCATGGAAATACTTTTCTAAGTTACCATTAATTTTTTTTTCTTTTCATTTTTTTTGTTTGTTTTATCAGTCATGTTTGGTTCTATCCTATGTCTCTGGGCTATCCAGTCTCCAGTATCTGGCCATTCAGACAATGTCAGACATGGGCTCTCTCTTGATGTTTGAGCTTGAAGTTGATATTGGTTGGACACTCCCACAATTTCTGAGCTACTATTACCCCATCACATCTTGCAGGATGTAATGTATGGGAGAAGAATTTTTAAAAAAGAGCTCTCATAGACTTTGATCAGATACTTCAGATGGCAGACCACCAATAATTTAATAAACTATTTAATTGCAAATTTTTTTCTTTAACATTTTTGTAAGTCCACATTTTGTTCAGATTTATTTTTCACTGACAATTTTTTTTCTGTACCAAGAACCCATTCCAAAGGCCACACTGGTCGTGTCACAATGTTGCCCTTGGCTCTGCCTGGCAGATTTTTGTTTTTCACTGCTTTTGAGTTTTAGGTTGTGATGGTCATGTATTTTGTACAGCAGACTTGAATTGGGATTTGTCTGATGTTTCTATCATAGTATTTATAGTATTTGAGAGAAAAGTGAATACCCTTCTCATACAGAAAGCCATCAGATATTAACATTATGATGCTGGTTGTTGACTGATCACTGACTGTTGCTACTGTTGGCAGGTACCAACATTACACTGCTCATTGTTCCCATTTTCATCCTATACTTCAGTTATGTGCAGGTCACCTTAGAAAGTGTGGATTTACTTTTCTCCATTAAGTCATTCATCAGTATGGACTTGTGGATGTTTATTACACTACTTGATGTTTGCTGCTGACCTTGTCCCAGTGTGTCCACTGGGAGCTTTTTCAGTTGGCCTCAATGTCCCTTTGCCGTGTACCATCACTGTGGATTTCCTCTTTAACTTTTTGAAGGTGCTAGATTTTGTAGGCTTATATTGCATAGTCTCTGACTCAATATTTATTTCTCAAAGGAAGTCCAGATCTTTTTGGAGAAAGGTGTTAGAAACCAAGCTCGAGGTTCTCCATGTGCTCATACCTATTAGGTAACACTGCTATGGAGCCTTAATTACTTGCTTCTTGCATGAGTGATACTGTTGCATAAAATGATAAACCAAAATTCAAGTAAAGCAACAGTGTCAACAGTAAACCATGGCATGCATTTAAAGTAGAAGCACATCTTCAAAATGCATGTCTCAGACATATAAAGTGAATCAAGCTGCAAAACAACTCATGTAAAGCAATGTGTATAGCTACAATATAAAGAGGAATATGGGGTGATTTTATGGGGGCACACTATTTCTGTACTACCTCCACATATTTTGGCCGTTGTTGGTTTTTCAAACTTCATATTTTTATAATTATAAAATAATTTAAATCAAATTATAAAAATAATTAAAATCAGCTGCCTGAGAGAACAGTATCTCAAGCGTAATTCTAGTGCAACAGATGTTGTACGAGTGACCAACTAATCACTGGCACAGCTAGGGATCCATACCCTGAGAGAGAGCTCACCCCTGAGTGACAGGATCCAGAGTCAGGATACCGCAGAGACCCAAGAGAGAACCAAACACGACTGGCAACAAAATTCAATGAAATGATTTCTAAGGATATAGCTGTATTCAGAGAGGCTTCCCTCAGCAACTGGTGGAAACAGATGCAGAGAGCCACAGCCAAACATTAGGCGGGGAGCTTGAGGAATCCTGTGGAAGAGGAGGAGGAAGGATTTTAGGAGCCAGTGTAGTCAAAGGCATCACAAGGAAATCCACAGAACCAACTAAGCTGGGCTCATAGGGGATCACAGAGACTAAACCATCAACCAGGAAGCCTGCATGGGACTGACCTAGGCCCTCTGCATATATGTTACAGTTGTATAACTTGGTCTATTTGAGAGACTCCTAAAAGTGAGTGTAGGGGCTGTCTATGGCTCTGTTGCCTGCTTTGGGGACCCATTCCTCCTACTTGATTGCCACATCTAGCTTTAAAAGTAAAGAAGGTGCCTAGTCTCAGTGCAACTTGTTATGCCATTTCTGGCTGCTATTCATCTGAAAAGAAACAGAAAGGGATGGGGGGGGGTCAGAAGGAGAAAATGGAAGGAGAGGAGGGAGGGGAACTGGTTGGAATGCAAAAAAAAAATTACACCTAAAAAAGGGTAATTCTGGGTGAGCAAGATGGTTCAGTGGCTCAAAGTGCTTGCTGCACTATCCTGTCTAACTGAATTGGATCTTTGGAACCTAGAGTAGTAGGGAACTGACTCTCGAGAGTTGTACTCTGACCTCCACACATGCACCTTGACACCTGTGTGTGCATTTACTCATATACAAGTGCATTCATGTGCAAACACACTAATAAAAACAATTATAAAAATTGTAATTGATGTCTCATAAATCATTGAACAATGGAATAATGTTAATAAAATTTATGATAAAGCATTCAAAATAATTTTTAAAAGCTACAGAAAATAGCATTAAAATGTCTGTAAAATCACAGATAGTTTAACAGTTCTACATTCTTTTTGGAAGTTGTTAAGTTAAAAAACCAAGACTGAAGTAAATAAGACTGAAGATACTCCGATTTTACAATGAGTAATACAAATAGGCAACAGTAAACAAACAAATAAACTTGTCCCATATGTCTTATGCCAAATATCAGTTCAATGACTTTTAAAAATTAAAATAATCTGAGCAACATTTTTGCTTTACAAATGAGTATCCAATATTACACTGGAAAATCTGAGCACACTTAGGTGTACAGTATTTCATAAAGTCACCATGTTCTCAGTTCCACTAGCTTAGTTCAATTACCAATAACAAGTTCCCTGAAGACAAGTAGCAATACCAACATTTTCATGCAAGAAAAATTCAGACAATGGCAACAGTGCAGAATATAGTTTTAATTAAATTTCATGACAAGTGTGCTTGGAATTAATTTTCTAAGGGATTAAAATAATGTTATAGAATTATTTTCTATAAACGTACATGGGATACCTTACTGATTCCTTCCATTTTGTTATGAATCAGAAATTCAAAATACTTCCTAATATTTTCAAATGATTTGATATGGAATGTGTGCAAAAAGTAAAAAATGTCCACATAAGGAATTCAGGATTTATCAAGGGCCAGGCTTGGAAAAGTATTACCTATGTTTAGATTTGTGTCTACTGATAGAACATGAGGAAACATTGGTTTAAAAGTGCTTCGTTATAGAATAGCTCTGTTTCTGTAGAAGCTATCTTTCTGTGGAGTTTTTATAATTGAGAATTCAGAGTATATACAAAAATAATTTCTTTCTTTGAATCCCAAACAATTTTCAACAAATTCTCTCTCTAAGATATAAATAAAATCTATTGTATGCAGATGTTTACAAGTTTTATAATTTTCACTTTTTAAATTGTTTAATTTACTCCTTAACTTTTTAAATTTTTGAATAATAATATAATTACAACATTTCTTCCTCTTCTGTACTTCCACCAAACCCTCGCATACATATCTCCTTGCTGTCATTCAAATTCATGGCCTTTTTTTCATTAATTGATATATATATATATATATATTCCTAAATAAAACCTCTTCAGTCCATATAAAGTAACTTGTATGCAGTTTTCAGGGCTGACCATTTGGTATTGGACCACCAATTGTGCTCTTCCCTGGGGAAGACTATTTTTTCTACTCTTGATATTCTGTAGTTAAGTGTAGTTCTTTCTGTAGGCTTGAGACCTCATGGGCTTTTTGCTGTCCACTTTGGCTTGTCTGTTGATGTTATTCTTGTAAAGCTCATGCATAGGCAGTCATTTTTCTGAGGTTTTATGGGGGTTGTATTTCATGTTACTAGGAGACACAATCTCACAGTAAATTCCCTGATCTTCTGGCTCTTACATTCTGCCCTTTCCTTCCACAATGTTCCCTGAGCCATAAGTGCAGGAGTGTTTTGTAGATGTATTCGTTAGAAATGAGCTCCACAACTCAGCATTTTGATTGGATTAGTTGTGGATTTCTGTAATTGTTTCTGTTGTTGAAATAGAAGTTTCCTTGATTAGGGGTAAAAACTTTACTTCTCAGGCTAGACACTAGGGAAGTTTTTTAGGAGAAGAACTTCCATACGAAAAATGCTAGTAAGAGTTATAGAAACTGAAATGAAAGAAAGATATAACTATAAATATATTTATTTAACTATTTAAATTTATTTAGTTTAAATATTTAAATATAAAAATATAAAGCCATGATAAAATGTAAATATCTCCATTACTCATACATCTACAATCAATAAGACATTATTATTTAAATTTTTGACATATAATTATATTAGTCTTTTGCATTGCTGTGAATAAATCCCCCAAAAAGCAATCTCAGACATTTACATGCATCATGGTAAAAAAGATTTCATAGAGGACAGTGTTTCGTAGCATGGCTGCCAGGATCAGAGGCAAAGGAACATACAGAAAGAAGCTAGAACAATATATATTCCTGCAAAAATGCTCCCACTGACACATACTTTCTCCAACTCATCCCCACTGCCTGCCTTTCACAATCTCTCAGTAATGCCGTAATGTTATGTCTCCATTAAAGGGTAATCCATTCATTAATTCATCAGGCAAATGATCTCTGCAGATCATCAGAAACAACCTGTGATGTCCTTCACTTATCTCCTAGAAGTTTCTATGTCCAATCAAGTTGAAAATCAAAATGAACTAAGTTTATTCAATTCTTGCTTCCTATAGAATGCTCAATAGAAATGCATTAAAATAGTTATTCATTTGTCTTGGTTGTTACACAGCATATAAAAATGTGTTTGTCAATGTCTGTTGCATAATTTGGGCATAGTGGAGTTGTGAAGGTATAGAATTTTCAAATGCAATTAACCTTAAGTTACTTTCAATTTGAAATGAACTTATTTAAAAACATTATATGTAATCCCACATGGAAAACATCTCTAAAATATACACAAAAATAAGTAAGAAAAATATGTCATCAAAAAACCAACTGAGTTAGAACCAAAGAAAGTTAAGCAAAGGAACAAAGAATGCAAAAACTATAAGACATACAGAAAACATATAGTGAAATAACAAAAAAAATTCTTGATTGGCAATTACTTTGAAAGTAAACAGACTATACTCCCAAATCAAAGGCAATGAATTAGGTGAATGAACAAAACCATAGGGTTCAACTTGGTGCAACAGTTTTTATTGTAATCTTACTATGTGTTATTTTGTTATGTTTTGTTGTTATCTCTCAGAAACCTGTTCCTGTCTAATAAAGGTTGAAAGAGAGTAGATCTGGTTGGGAGAGGAGGTAGGGAACAACTGGTAACAGTAGAGGGAGGTGAAACTAATTAGAATATATTATGTGAGGAAAGAATCTCTTTTCAATAAATGAAAAAAATAGAAAAAAAGACACGTGTAAGAAAACTCTTTCAGTCCCTAGACTAGATTGTATAGGGACACAGAAGTAATTGTCTTCTCAAAAGGGCTTCCTGCCACACTGCTCCATTTGAATGTTTGCATGAGAAAGAACTTTCCTAGCACTTATATGGTATGTGAATCCTGAGATCCCAAGTCCTCCTTCTCCTCTCACCAAACCTTCATGTGTCCCCACAACTCCCTCTAAAATTCATAACCTATTTGTGGATTATTGTTGTTACACACACACACATATGTGTACACACACATGCTCACATATAACTTACTGAGTCCATTTAGTGTTGCTGATATTTTTATTGGTTCAGGACTAGCCACTTGCATTGGGAAAACCCTTTAGGGGCTTCCTATCTGGAGAAGACTGATTCTTTCTCTCTTGGCAGCTGTGAATTGAATGTAGCTCTTTATCTAGAGATTAGGTCCTGTGTGATTTCACTTGTGCACATTGGCATGCCAACTAGTGTGGTCTTTGTTTTGGTCTTGTTTAGGCAGCTATATTGTTGAGACTTCATGGGCAAGGCATCCCTGTCATATATACAAAACGCTGTTTCACAGCAGAATCCTACTTCTCTGACTTCCAATTTTTCTGCCCTCTCTTCCATAACATTTCCTGAATCTTAGTTATAGGGTTTGTGTTGCAGATCTATCACTGAGGCCGGGAACTCTACTGACAGCAGTCCTCTTTATTTTGACCTTTTATGTCTTTCTGTGATGGTCTCAATTTGATGTTCAAATGATCTTCTTTGATGAAGGCTAATAACTACATGTAACTGTGGGCATAAGAATAAATATTTATAATGAACTTAGAAATTATGTTGGATTAAGGCAGTAGGAGCAGTAGTTTCTCCTCTAGGGTCGATGACCTCGACATCTATGTGGAGTAATTTGCGTTTACAAGATGAGTCATGAATTCCTTCCTATTGTGTTGGCCTTTAGTCCAATTAAACAACTGTTTGTTACCCCAAGGTATAAATGTCACTATTGCATCACTGGGAATATCTTGCCATACTGGTCATTGTTGTGGTTCATAGGTTTACAGATGAGCAGGAATATTAATTGCTTTTCTCTATGGCAACCTGAATAGCACCTTCTGATGCTATGAGAGCTAATCTTCAGGGAGGAGGGTTCTGTGACAGTAAATGGGAGTTAACTTGTAGAACTATTATCAAGGGAATGTGGGTTTATGTGAAGCATCCAGGAAGTAAAAATCACCATAACAAATTTAAGAATGGAAAAAAAAATGAACAACGAGATAATGAAAACCTTGGATAACTGAACCTGGAGAGGAGAAGCAAATTAAGTGATGATTATAAAGAGTTAATTGTGATATGGCTAATAAAAAAGGAAAAACTATCTATAGGTTTGAGTAACAGAGAAAAAAATGGCCACGTCATTTGCCAAAGTGAATTGCCTGTGCTTTGGCATGGGGTACATTGGCAGCAGTTATAGAAACACACGTCCAAATAAAGAAGTTAAGTGAGCATATCTTGATGACTAAGAGAACAACCAGAGAACACGACTGAAATTTCCGAGTGTTTGGACAAAAGATTATATTGGTCATTCTTCAAATGCAAGGAATTGAGAAGTAACTATTCTACAAATGCATTTATCCTTTGTCCTTCTGAGAAGAATAAGACAGTATACAGAATATTAGATCCAACCCTTGGATCACAACATAAATTTTATGCAACACAAAACATAAGAAGCAGGTAGAAGAGGATTATATGGGGGGTATTTTTTGGAAAATTACATCAGAATAATTTTCTCTCCAGTTTAAATTAGAGCTATAAATTTTAGTTATATTAATTCATGTTTATTCCTCATATGGTGTATTTCAAACAAAAAACAAGACAGCAATTCAGTCTTAATAATTGCTAATGTTGTTAAATCTCCTAATTAAATGATAGCAAAATATTTGAAAATGGAAAATTATCTCCCAAGGAAAACCTTTGATTTTTTCTCTCTGACAAGAGTTCACAGCAAACAGAATTATACAAACAAATCTTGATAAATTATATTTATTTTAGAACAACATAACAAGCCTCCTGGAAACTTATTTGCATTTATATAATTAAAAATGCCCTGCTGTTACAGCTTTCTGGAAATGTTCTGAAAATGGAACAGATTAGATCTATATTAGTCAGTAGAAGAAGCATGACTACACACGATGGATTGCATTTATTTGTACTGGGCAGTGTTGACTGTAGTATTATAAAGAGGAAGGAAAGGTAACACAGTTTGCAAAGTGATAGTAGACTGTATTCAGGGATGAAGAGTCAATCTGGTCATAGATGTAGTATTTTTATGCCAACTTAAATTCAGGCAGGATATTAAAATTTGCACAGTACCTAGCTAGAGTAAACAGCTATGACAGAAGGGAATTTATTCTAAACACCAGAGGAACTGAGCAGCCTAATTGGGAGGTGACTGTAAATTTAGCAATGTAAAAACTAGTTGGCTGGAAGTATTACTGTGGTGTGTAATAGAAGTTTCAGATAAAATTGCAAGTAATTTAGGTGTTTATTCTATCATGTCTATGTTATTGTCTAATCAACATTCAGAAAAATTGGGGAATTTTATAGATAAGTATGTATACATAGTGAATATGGAAATAAATACATAGGGCACATTGCCAGGAATATAGAATCCTTTCTAAGCATAACTTCCACTCCCACTCAAAACCCTCTGAGTTTTATCTTGCATAAGTGGAGTTACATATAGCAAGTACACATGATACATTGTTTTCACTTATAACTCATTACTATTAATGGATATTTAGGTTAATTACTGTTTAGGGTTAGTATGGATGGATTTACTATGAACATTTTAGTACTTGTCTTTTTATTGTATGTGTTTTCTTCTGGTGAATATTAACCTAGCACAAGTTTTCTGGGTCTTGGAGTATGTATTACTGTATTAGGTGTTACTGAAAAAGAGTTTTCAAAAATGGCTGCATAGGTTTTATTCATTCAAGCAATATGAACATTTTGTGCTTCAAATCCTGGTATTCATATTAGCATTCTTTGCCAAATATGACTATGATATTTGGCTATTGGTAGTGCATTGACTAGTAGTATTCTATTTCTTTATAAATGTTTATCTCACTTACATGTCTTTTCTCTAATATGCCTATTCTAACATGGGTCTTTTGGCTAGCCTGTATTTTATGTTATAGCTGTTCACTAAGGTTTAATTGTTTGTTTTGAATATAAGCACTGTGAACAGTTTTTTTAGTCTGGTTCTTTTTTATTCTTTGGGCATCAAGATTTGATAAATAAGAGTTCACAAATCTGAAATTGTGTGTATTTGAGGTACTGCATATTTGGAACTGATTTTGATTCCAATGCGAGGTTAAGATTAATATGACTTTTTTAAACGTGGCTATTTTTATAGTATTTTTATTTTATAATTAACTTAATTTCACATCAGTCACGGATTCCCCCGTTCTCCTCTCACCCCCAGCCCTCCCTGCCAATCCACCCCCCACTCCCATCTCCTCCAAGACAAGGTCTCCCCTGGGGAGTCAGCTCAGCCTGGCAGACTCAGCCAAGGCAGGTCCAGTCCCCTCCTCCCTATACCAAGGCTGAGCAAAGTGTCTCAGCAGAGGCCCCAGGCTCCAAAAAGTCAACTCATGCACCAAGGACTTGTCCTGGCTCTACTGCCTGGGGGGTCTCCCAAACAGCTTTAGCTAATCAACTGTCTCACTTATCCAGAGGGCCTGGTACAGTTCCACGGGGGTCCTCTGCCACTGGTTCACAGTTCATGCACTTCCACTAGTTTGGCTATTTGTCCCTGTGCTTCCTCCAACCATGGTCTCAATATCTCTCGCTCATATAATCCCTCCTCTCTCTCACTGATTGGACTCCTGGAGCTCCTCCTGCGGCTCGGTTGTAAAAAACAAACAAACAAACAAACAAAAAACAAACAACCACAACAAAATGTGGCTATCCAGTTGACTCAAGACTGTTGGATTACTGAATAGTGTCGTTTTAATGAATCAGATGACAATGAATGTATGAATGGGATTATTTTTGGGGTGCTATTTTGTTCATTGGTTGATTTGCTAATTTCCCTTCTTGATCATTATAACTCTATAGTAGACCTTAATATCTGAAAGGAAATGCTCTACACCTTTGCTCTGTTTTTGTCTATTTTGCTTATAACCATCAACAGATAAGACAGGAAAGGTGTAAACTTTGTTAGATTCATTCATTATAATGTTTTCTTCAAACTACAATGCATATGCAGTATGCACATGCACAAATCTATTAACTTCTAATAAAATTTTATCCCATTCTAGTTCATATCCGAATACCCATCAGTGGTATTGAAAAAAATGGATAACATTAGGTTGGATTCTGTTTCCCCTTACAAATTATAGTTAAGCTAAAGGAAGAAGCCTGGGGTTGGAAGTCTAAGAAAATGATAGATTTAGAGTCCCTACTGTGTTCTTCCATTTTGTTTTTAGTAAACACATGTTTTCTGGGAATGTTTTGAAGCCTGGCTGAAGAAAAAATTGCATCATAATTGCATCTTGAATTAAAAGTACTGGGTATGGGCTCTGTATCTCCCATTGCTAGATTTCACTAGGGTTACCCTCATAGATTCTAGGGAGTTTCCACTGTACTAGTTTTCCACATTGCCCCTGAATACCACCAAGTTATAGCTATCTTTTCCCAATACTCTCCCTCTATCACCCCCTGCTTGATCACTCCTGTTCCTATCCACATCTGTCTCCAGTCCACCATCAAAATCTATTCTATCTCTCCTTCCTAGGGAGATCCATGCACCCCAGCTTGAGCCCTCCTTGTTATCTAGCCTCTTAACAGTTAATGTCTGTCTTTCTGGATCTTGGGTTATCTCACTTATGATGATCCTTTCTAGTTCTATCCATTTGTCTGCAAATATCATTGTGTTGTTGTTTTTAACAGCTGCATAATACTCCTTTGTGCAAATGTACCACACTTCCTTTTTCCATTCTTCAATTGAGATACCTTTAGGTTGTTTCCCCTTTCTGTCTATTATGAATAAAGCTGCAATGAACACGGTTGAGCAAGTGTCCTTGTAGGAGGATGGAGCATCCTTTAGGTACATGCCCAAGAGTGGTATGTAAGCACTTGCACTTACTTCCCAGGCCCAGGTCACTGACCATGAAGAATTAAATCAGGCTGTTCAGAGGGGTCACAGCACAACTGAGGCTGTGACAATTTTATTGAGAGTAACAGACCTTTTATATCTTTATCACAAACAGAATATAATGGCAATTGCCAGGATCCATACAGATGTAGTTGTAGTTGCCAGTATATAAGGAAGTTGGCAAGCATGATACACAAGATTAACATCTAAGAACAATTGTCCTGTCAAGCATCCATGCTTCTTTGACACTAAGGGAACATACATAAAAACACAAATCAGCCTGGACATTTCACTGCTTGTGGAAGTGCATTTGTCTCTCAGTATCTAGAAGGCACATAGTGCTCCTGAAAATCCCATGACACATGGCTGTCTCTCAAGGCAGCGAGGCCAAGCCAACTCTATGGTTTCCTGCATTGGTATTGTAGGGTCTTGAGGTAGATCAATTCTCAATTTTCTGAGGTACTGCCATATTGATTTCTGTAGTGGCTGTACAAGTTTGCACTTCCACCTGCAATGGATGAGTGTTTCCCTTGCTCCTAATCCTTACCAACATGAGCTGTCACTTGTGTTTTAAATCTTAACTATTCTGACAGGTGTAAAATTGGGCAAGGCTGCTAGCAGTGGTCCTGGGACACCAATCTGGTCACAAAACCTTCAACCTACAATCTATCCTGCCAGCAAGATGGGCTGGGGTAATGGTGCAAAACATGGGAGTGGCTAACCCATGACTGGTCCAACTTAAGGCTCAGGCCACAATGGGGAGCTCACTCCTGACCCTGCCTGGATGGCCAGAAACCAGAGGCAGGACAGCCCAGAGACCTAGGATAGAATCAAACATGACTGGCAAAAAACAAGTCAATGAAATGATTCCTAATGACATTCTACTGTACTCATACATTGGTGCCTAGCCCAAGTAACATCAGTGGTGTGTCATTCAGCAACTGGTGGAAGCAGATGCAGTGACCTACAGCCAAACACTATACAGAGCCAGGGAAACCCCACAGAATAGGGGATTGAAGCAATGTAGGAGCCAGAAGGGTCAAGAACTCCAAAAGAAAACCCACAGAATCAACTAATCTGGACTCATAGGGGTTCACAGAGACTTAAGCAACAAATATGGACCTTGTGTGGGTCTGAGGTAGGTCCTCTGCATACAACTGATGGTTGTACAGATTGATGAGAGTTATGAGACTCCCAACATTGGGGGTGGGAGCTATCTCTGACTCTTTTGCCTGATTTTGGGAACCCTTTTCTGCTATTGAGGTTGCCTAGTGTAGCCTTCATATGAGGGTTTGTGCCTAGTCTTATTATATCTTGTTAGGTCATATTAGGTGGATATCCCTGGGAGGCCCATTCTTTTTTTTTAAGAAGAGAAATGGAGGAGGAGTGATTCTGGAAGAAAGGGGAGGTAGGGATGTAATGTATGAGAGAAGAATTAAAAAAAAAAGTGCTGGTTTCAGGAACTGGAATTATGCAGCACCATGCTGTAATTTAATGGATATCCCCCCCAATAAATTATTCATTACAGGAACAATAGTATCATTATCAAGAAATCCTTGTCCAGAAATGATGAAGCAACGGAATGTACCCATTAGAGACTAGCAAGGGCGTTTACACTGGAAGGAAGAAGTATAACAAAATGGCTTCTATCAGTGCTGTTCCTGAAATGACAGCACAAGCTTTCAGCCTTTATTCAGTGGTAACTTATTTTTTTATTCTTCTCTCATACAATACGTTCCTACTGCAGTTTTTCCTCTCCCACCTCCACACTGTCCCTCCCTCCTCCCCCAGATCCACTCCTCCTCCATTTCTCTTTTCCTGAGTGCTATGACCATAGGTTCAAAAGCACTTTTCTGCCATTAAACTCTTACCCTTTGTTCCTAAAGTGAAGAGTCTTCAAAGAACATTTCAAAGATTCAGAGTAACAAGAACTACACTCACTGTGAGTGTTCCCTCCAACAAAAGAACTCTCCTTAGCTTTTGGCACACACAGCTCCAAATAATGCTAACAACATTGTGAAGGTGATTTTTTTGTATGTGGTTGTATTTTAGGTAAGTAAATGGAACTGAGAGGAGATAGTTGATTCTCTTTGGATATATATATATATATATATATATATATATATATATATATATATATATATACATTGAAAGACTCCATAATCAATAACACACAGTAGAGCTGGAGTTTATATGTCAAGCCATCAATATGTATATGACTTGCATTTAATATACATCATCAGAGTTATCTATATATTAGATCATAATATTGTTTCTGTTTTGTGTATAAAGAAAATGAAGGTCAGAGAGAAGAAATTAGTTGTACAGTGATGAACAATTAGTTAATGAATGATGGTCTGTTGGATTCCAAAGTGCTTTTAACCACCCCAGTACTAGATTACATGGTACATGCACATAAATATAACTTGGAAACTAGAAAGAAACTGCTTGTGGTGGTGGTGGTGGTGACACATCCCTTTAATTCCAGCACCCAGGAGGCAGAGAGTTCTCTGTGTATTTGAGGTCAACCTGGTCCATATAGCTAGTTCTGGGAGAGCCAGTGTCACATAGAGAGACACTGTCTAAATCCACCCCTTATATAAAACAGGAAGAGATACAAATGTGAAATGCCATTCTAAACTTCAATTATGAAGCAATTTTTAAAAATATGTTTTGGTATGATAGATAACAGGAAGAAAGAGAAAAACATTCAACATTTTTATTTTTTAAGCATCAGGAATTGTATCGACACCTGTGGGATTTGTGGTTATGATAATGTAGTTACAGTTGTTTTTTAAAAGAGATTGTGTAATAACTTGGAAAATCTATTTTCCTGAATGCTTTTATTATCATAATTACTTTTATTAACTAATCAACTTGAATCATGTAAAATTTCTTGAAATAATACTGAAGTTTCTTCACAGCTATTTTACTTTCTTTTTTTTTTTTTATATAATAAAATCACCAAGCAACAGCTTGTACCAGGAGCTCGCAATTGTCAATGTCTTCTCCAGCTTGAACTGTTTCGAGCAATAGCTTTCTAGTTTGTATATATTTTTTAATCTGACAGTAATTGTTCTTGTAGCTAAACGCTCTTGGAGGTATATTGGAAATTGTTCCTCTGATGTATAGCAAGTCTAAATTTTCTTTGAAAAGCAATTTTAAAACATCAAAGATTTGTGTATAGTTTCAGAAAGATGAAAAATGTTGAATTACAGCCATGTTCTAAGAAATGGTCTGTAAGAAAACCCTCTATGGAAGGACATAAAACCCATTATCTTTTCATTTACAATATATCACTAATTTATTCACTATGCTGAGGACAGTGTTAAAATATAAATATTATGTTTATATTTAAGTGATATTTTAAAATTAGTTTGACATATTAGATATAGTTTTAATTTATTAGTTTTAGTTACAATCATAAGTTTTATGCATTGTAAATGCTCAACTCAAAGATTTTATGCAATTTTATAAACTTGCATATATAGTATAATAAATTATTTTAAAATATTTCTTTCATCATTCTTGGTATAAAATTCCCATTTCTATTTCCCCCAAAACCACTGAACTTATTTCTATACAGTTTCCACATAGATTTACAAATACTGGACATTTAAGACAAATTATGAAATAAAATTTGTGATCATTTGTATTAATTTTTCTACTTAGTATTAAATTGGGGGGTATTATTAGGTAACACCCTTACTTCATTTCACTTTGTTGATGGATAGTGTTCTGTTTTGTGGAAATATATATTTATCCATTCTATATTGAAAGACTTAGGTCCTTTCTGCCTTAGGTTCTTTTGTGTGATGTTGCTATGTTATTCACATACATTTCTTTGTGTAGGATCATGTTTACATTCCTTTGGAGCAACAAATTAAGAGAAAAAATAAAATATAAATCCTTATTTCTCCACCATTCATTATTATCAGTCCTTTTTTTGTAATATACTAACTCATTTGGTTGTAAGTAATGTCATATTAGGAGTAGGATTTGCATTCCACTATGGTTTAATGATGATATCTTTTCTTTTTTAAAAAATAATTTTTTATTAAGAGATTTTCTAGTCATTTTGCATACCAACCACAGATTGTCCTGTCCTCCCACCTCCTGCCCCCCAGCCTCCCCCTAACCCACCCCCCATTCCCACCTCCTCCAAGGCAAGGTCTCCCATGGGGAGTCAGCAGTGCTGGTACATTCAGTAGAGGCAGGTCCAAGCCCAAGCACCAAGGCTGCACAAAGTGTCTCACCATAAACACTAGGTTCCAAAAAATGAGCTTATGTACTACGGGCAGGTCGCTATCCCACTGCCTGGGGTCCCCCTATACAGTTCAAGCTAAACAACTGTCTCGCTTATCCAGAGGGCCTAGTCCAGTGCTATGGGGGCTCCTCAGCTATTGGTCCACAGTTCGAGTATTTCCACTAGTTTGGCTAGTTGTCTCTGTACTTCTTCCAGTTATGGTCTTGATATCCATTGCTCATAGAATCCCTCCTCTCTCTCATTGATTGGACTCCTGGAGCTCCATCTCGGACCCAGCTGTGGATCTCTGCATCTGCTTCCATCAGTCACTGGATGAGTGTTCTATAATTACAGTTAGGGTATTTAGCCATCTGATCACTAGAGTAGGTCAGCTCAGGCACCCTCTTGACCATTGCCAGTAGTCTATGGTGGAGTGTCATCCTTGTGGATTCCTGTGAACCTCCCTAGCACTCTGTTTCTCCCTATTCCCATGGTGTCTTCATTTATCACAGTATCACTTTCCTTGCTCTCCCACTCTGTTCCCCTTCCAGTTCGAACCTCCTGCTCCCCTAAGCTCTCATCCCCCTGTCCCTTGACGATGATATCTTTTCAAAAGCATATTGACTGCTGTCTTCAGAAAAATCATTGTTTATATCTTTCTCATTTTCTCCAACTGTGCTGCTTGTATTCTTTTCTTTTAAAAACTCATTTATTTTATTTTATGTATAAAAGTTTTTTTCTTGAATATATATATATGCCTGAATCCCACAGAGGCCAGAAGAGGCAACAGATCTCCTGGAACTGCAGTTACTCACCACTGTGAGCTGCTGTATGGGTGCTGGCAACTGCACCTGGGTTCTTTGCAAGAACAGCTAGTGCTCTTAACTGCCAAACCCTTTCAGCTCCACATTGTTTGTATTCTTGCTAATACTTGGATGAGTTCTATCAATCATTCTGATGAGTTCCCAAGTACACACTTGCTTTGTAAATCGTTTCTAACCCCAATTTCTTTGTATGTAAAATGAGAGGGGAGTTGGTTTGCAGGAAATTGGCCCACATAGACTCACAGGGAGTAGCATTATTGGAGGTGTGGCATTATTGGAGTAGGTGTGGCATTGTTGGAAGAAGTGTGTCATAGGGGGCGAGCTTTAAGGTTTCAAAAGCTCAAGCCAGGCCCAGTGTTTCTCTTTCTTCCTGCTGCCTGTGGATATGGAGGTAGAAATCTCTGCTACCTCTTCATCACCATGTCTGTTTTGTGTTGCCATGCTTCCCACCATTACAACTATTGTGGAATATCAGTTTAAGATGAAATATTTGTTTAATGATGCAAATATGTATTATATTCTTTTATGTTGCATTTGTTTAACTCTATAAAGTTGTGTTACTTTGTCTAACACACCTGATTGGTCTAATAAAGAGCTGTACATCCAATAGCTAGACAGAGGAGAGAAATAGGCAGGCTGACAGAGAGAATAAATAGGAGAAATCTAGGGAAGAGAGTGAAGAGTGAGAAAAGGAGGAGAGGAAACCAGGATCCAGCCACCCAGCCACACAGCCAGCCAAGGAGTAAGAAGGAAAGAAAGATATACAGAATAAGGAAAGGTAAAAGGCCCAGAGGCAAAAGAAAGTTAAAGGGAAATGGGATAATTTAAGTTAGAAATTCTGGCTAGAAACAAGCCAAGCTAAGGCTGGGCATTCATAAGTAAGAATAAATCTCCATTTATTTATTTGGTAGCCGGGTGGTAGGCCCTTAAAGAGCAAAACAAAAAACAAAAACAAAACAAAACAAAACAAAAACAAACAAAAAACACAACCTACTATAGACAACAATAGACTAAATCTCTGGACTGTAAACTAGACTCAATCAAATGTCTTCCTGTCTTCCTTTATATAAGTTACTGTGGTTATTGTGTCTCTTCATAGAATAGAAATCATAACTAAGACAGGGGTGTAAATTTAAACATAAAAAAATAAATTGGGGATGCTGTGGGATGGTTTGTATGTCAAATCTGTTGCTCTGATTGGTCAGTAAATAAAACACTGATTGGCCAGTGGCCAGGCAGGAAGTAGGTGGGACAAGGAGAGAGGAGAATTCTGGGAAGCGGAAGGTGGAGGCAGAGAGACACTGCCAGCTGCCGCCATGACCAGCAGCATGTGAAGACGCCGGTAAGCCACCAGCCACGTGGCAAGGTATAGGTTTATGGAAATGGATTAATTTAAGCTATAAGAACAGTTAGCAAGAAGCCTGCCACGGCCATATAGTTGTAAGCAATATAAGTCTCTGTGTTTACTTGGTTGGGTCTGAGCGGCTGTGGGACTGGCGGGTGACAAAAATTTGTCCTGACTGTGGGCAAGGCAGGAAAACTCTAGCAACAAATGGCGCCCAATGTGTTGGCAAGAGTTTCTACCTAAAACCTGAGAAAAGATTCTAAAATGGAGCTAAAAACAGCTTCTAATTGTCTCTCTCAAATGAGCGGCAGCTGCCGGTTTGAGTTACTGGCGGGTTCCTAGCATGCAAGCTCGATCTGCAGTATGGCGGGAATGAGGCCTCTGCAAGTGGCACATTAAGCTGCATGGTGGATTTAGCTTTTGCTAGTACAAAACAAAAAAGAGGTTTCTGGGCTACACGCTGCTTTGATAAGAAGCATAGACCCACTATTTCTGAGAGTTGATTGCTCCCAGAGCTGGCGGAAAACGTACCACCGCCATGTTGGGAAGCTGAAGTGGCAGAGCCAGCAGCCACAGTGCTAAGAAGGCTGCAGTTTAAAGCAATAGGCTCAAGGTAATATAAAACATAAGCCACATAAAGATGGCTACCACACAGAGAATCTGGATTATGTTCTCTTTGATATTTGTAACTGAAGAAAAACATTTGATTGCAAAAGCTGTTGAGTTATGCCAAAATGTATATTTTAAAGGTACCTTGACTTCAAAATTTGGCTATAAGGATATGTTGCTTTGGAAAAGAGGCTCTGTTTTTGTTTCTACAGAAAGCCAGAGGCTATGGATTTGTTCCAGATTAAGATACATCAGTTTTGACCAGCCAAGACACCTGAAAGGTCTCCGATGACACATGGCCCAGATGATCCAACATCTAGAATCGTTTCAAGGCAACTGGCTCAGATGATACAGTCTCACGGACTACTCCATGATCCTAAAATTTTCTTTGTGTCCCATAAGATACAGCGCCCCTCCAGCAGGAAGTAGTAAGAGAAGCTACGCCAAATTCCAAATATACAAGCTGGCTTTGGAGATGTATGAAAGTTAAAACCTTCCTTTTTAAAAAAAAGAAAAGGGGAAGTGCTGTGGGATGGTCTGTATGTCAAATCTGTTGCTCTGATTGGTCAATAAATAAAACACTGATTGGCCAGTGGCCAGGCAGGAAGTAGGTGGGACAAGGAGAGAGGAGAATTCTGGGAAGCGGAAGGTGGAGGCAGAGAGACACTGCCAGCTGCCGCCATGACCAGCAGCATGTGAAGACGCCGGTAAGCCACCAGCCACGTGGCAAGGTATAGGTTTATGGAAATGGATTAATTTAAGCTATAAGAACAGTTAGCAAGAAGCCTGCCACGGCCATATAGTTGTAAGCAATATAAGTCTCTGTGTTTACTTGGTTGGGTCTGAGCGGCTGTGGGACTGGCGGGTGACAAAGATTTGTCCTGACTGTGGGCAAGGCAGGAAAACTCTAGCAACATGGGGAAGTGAATGCATTTTTCTTGAGGACCTATCATTTTGTCATTATTCATTCTGAATCCCTGGTTCAATATCTGAAAAGGAGATTCTCAAATGACCATCTAAATGATAATGTCATATAAGTATTCACAACAAAGGCTTAGATAGTGCATATAGTATTGACCCATGTATTTTAGTAGACTAAATAAGACTTTAAATATTATTTCTTTAAAAGTAACTTGACCTTTCAAATTATCTTTCTGCTTTTTAAAAGAAATTTTTAGTTACTCCTTTTATGTGTCTACCTGTGCATACTTTTAGCATACCCTTGTTGAATAAATTATGATATATTCAGTATTTTTATTAGCTATTGGGTATGGGACTGTTGAGGTGTCTTGGGTGTAACAGAACCTTTCTCTACTCTACTGTGTTTATTTTGAGAGGTTAGGGTCTCAGGAACCCAACAGCCATCAAACCAACCCAAGCAACAGCTTCAGAGTTCTTGTCTCAAGGATTCAAAGAATAAAAACTAAGGAATGGTAGAGGGGAAGATTTGGAAAGAAGTATTTACTATTATGAGCTTGAGCTTGTGGGAGAGGGGAGACAAAGCCTCTAGGAGCATTAGTGGTCGCTAAGAGTGGGATACCATTGAACATCACTACCTTGGAGTTAACATAGCTCTAGTGAATGGAGAAAAGGATGTATTTGCTTTCGTTCCAGGTGTTAAGGCCCTTGTCGTTTCAGTCAAGCCCTGAGTATGGCTTGTAGGAAAGGGAAAGCAATCTCCTTCCTGGCACTTCCAGCCATAGCCATGGTAAAGCCAGAAACAGTTTTGGCTTGGACACTTTTGGCATCCATATCCTCTGTCAAGGACAAGGATATAGTATTTTCAATGTCACTTGAGACTTTTAGCCAAAAAAGTAACTGGTCACTTTCCTTTGAGTTCTCTTTACTCTAAACTATCTAATCAATTTCTACCTCCTGTTTTCATCACTTTAATCATTAACCTACAAATATCACCTGCTGTTTTATCTTCAATTCTTTTAGGATGCTATTAAGCAACTTGAACTCTATAGCCTTACATAATGTATAAATGTTGTGTAAACATTGGCTTGTACCAGAGAAGAACATGGTTCAGCTAACCCAAGAGTGAACATTTTTGGCAATCACAAAATGTTATGTAAGCAATAGATCTCTGATTTATTTAAGGATATTAGTTTTATGTTGTTATGCTTTCTTGAAGCAAGAAATAGGTATCTGACAGTTTTTAAATTCTAATCAATTATTTTTAGTTTTAATAATAATTTTGTTCACTCTGTGAGAATTACATACAATGTATGTTGATCATATTAAACCCTTCCCTGAACTCTTCTGATAGCCTCCACTTCCCTAACCACCTCTCTCCATGTCTTCTTCTTTTCCCCATTAAACCCATCAAGTCTAATTTGTGCTGCCCAAATATCTCTGGGCATAAAACTACCCTAGATCATAATTTACCTGCTAGGGGTCATGACCTCAGAGAAAATTTATTGTCTCCCTCACAGAAGCTATCAATTGCCAAAAATTCCTTGGGTGGGGTAGGGCTTCATGTCCCTCTTCCCTGCTCCATGACAGGAATGACAACTTGAGCTTGCCTTGGTCTTGTACATGCTGTTATAGTCTCTGTGAGTTATCATGTGCAATGAAAATATTGAGTCTGGGAAACGTTGTTCCCTTGAAGTTGTCTACCAACTCTGGTCCTTAAAATCTTTTATCCTACCTGCTGGACAATCTGAGACTTTGTGGAGAGGAGCATGATATAGATATGTTCTTCATGTTTTATTGTTCAAGTGTGTGGAAGATTCAGTAAATGGATCTTACTGTCATCTTCTGGAGGGTAACCAACAATGGTAATAGCCTGTCATATTTGGATTCTATAAGAACCCCACACCAATATCTCAAAAAGAAGTAACCCATTCTTGGTACCCAGGGATTTTATTTGCTAGCATATGGTGACTGGTAGAGTTATTGTCACCTCTACACCATTATAGGGTAACTCCATTTAAATTCTCTGGATATATGTGTATATTTTAAGAATCTTCTATAGTAGTAGTATGACTTTTCAAGAATCCCTTAGTGTTACTTACCCCTCCCTGCATTCCTTCCTTTACTCTGCCCTCTCACCCCCACCCTCTTTAAATCTTCCTGTTTTATTATTTTCCTTTCCTCTATTATGTCACTGCATTCTCTCTTCCCTCACTAGAAAGCATACTCCCTAAGGCCCTTTACAAGTTTTCTAATCGTGATAGGTATTCCAAATGAAACATGCACATCAAATGAGGAACTAAGATCCACATATAACAGAAAACATGCAGGAGTTATCTTGCTGGGTCTGGGTTACCCTAATCATGATGATTATTTCCAGCTCATTTTTTTCATAGCTGAGTAATATTCCACTGTGTATATGTACCACATTTTTAAAATCTATTCAACAGCTAGGATAACTCCATCTATTTATTGTGACTCGAACAGTAACAAACATGGATATAGAACCCTTTGGTTATATTACCAAGAATAGTACAACTAGATTATTTGATAGATCTACTTCTAGATTTTTGAGGAACTTCCACTACTTTCCATAGTAGATACACAGTTTACATCCCACCAACAATGGGTAAGTGCTCCTCATTAGAATGGCTGAGATTAACAAATGACAACAAATGCTATCTGGCACGTTTGTGGTATTTTCCCTCCATGTAATCATGGATGTTTACTGCTAAATAAAGAAACTCAAGACCAAAGAGGCTGTCTCATTCAAATTCATTTGGCTGATTAATAGCTATGTCCTGAAAACAAAAATCAATCTAGATTTTGGTTATTGCTACTATGCATTTATATCACTTGGCAACTCAAAGTAAAGATACCATCGAGTAGAATGAATGAGCCTGCATGAAATTTATTACCAGCAAGGTATACTTAGATTTAAATTTAAGTTTATATGAAATATTACAGTCTAGTTGAATCATGAAATATTATTTCCTTTTCCTTTCATAAGTAACTTTGATAATTCATGGGGCATTTCTAGTTTGAACATCATGAGAGATAATAAAGCATTTACCTTGAATAACAATATTGTTATCCAAACTTTTAAACCTCCAATTCATATTTTATTATCTTTTCAATGGATGGGATGTTTATTTTTTGAAAAGGACTCATGAGAGATTATAAAATGTGAAAATATCTAAATATATATAAATATTTAAATATATATACTGGTGATTTTTTGTACACTAAAATCATTATGACTTTTTTCTAAAATATACAGATGAAATTTAATGCGGAGTAATAAAACATGAAATTGAAAAGGAAATATAAATATATATAAAACTTTAAAAGCAATTCCTATAAGGTTCGACACATTCAATAATTCAGTTTTCAATTTTATGAGCAATTTAGTCTTTTATAAAACTCATCACTTGTAACGTGAAAGGGGAATATTGATTTTGAGGTTCTTTGATATTTAAAAGTGAATCTTTTGGTGTTCAAATATAACACCTAAAATCCATAACTACTTCCATATACTTAATTTGGTTTTAGTTGAAGCATTGAATCAGAAATAAACTCACATGACTCTCTTTTGTTTTTCTGACCAAACACCATCTTGACCAGGCTGCAGTTTGCTCATTTATTTTATTATTTATTTATTTATTTATTTATTTATTTATTTATTTATTTATTTTTACTTTACATACTAACCACAGATTTTACTCTCTTCCCTCTTCCTGCCCCCCCAAACTTTCACCCCCAACCCAGCCCTCATTCCCTTCTCTGACAAGGTAAGACCTCCCATGGGGAGTCAGCAGAGCCTGGTACATTCAGTTGAAGCAAGTCCAATGCCCTCCCCTTATATCAAGGCTGTGCAAGGTGTCCCACCATAGGAAGTGGGCTCCAAAAAGCCAGCTCATGCACCAGGGATGGATCCTGATCCTACTGACAGGGGCCCCTTAAGCATATCAAGCTATACCACTGTCTCGCTTGGGCAGAGGGCCTAGTCCAGTCATATAGAGGCTCCATAACTCTTGGTCTAAAGTTCATGAGTTCTCACTAGTTTGGTTTGGTTGTCTCTAGATTTCCCCATCATGATCTTGGTGCCCCTTGCTCATAGAATCCCTCTTCTCTCTCTTCCAAGGGACTCCTGGGCCTCGGCCTGGTGCTTTGTTGTGGATCTCAGCATCTGCTTCCATCAGTTACTGGATGAAGTCTCTATGATGACAGGGTATTCACTAATCTGATTACTGGGGTAAGCCAGTTCAAGCACCCTCTCCACTATTGCTATTAGTCTAAACTGGGGTCATCCTTGTGGATTACTGGGAGCTTCCCTAGCACCCAGTTTCTCCCTATCCCATGATGTCTCCCTCTATACTATCACAGTATCTCTTTTTTTGCTCTCCCACTCCTTCCATATTCAGCTCAACTAGCCCGTTCCCTTATGTTCTCATGCCCCAACCTCTACACTCTATTCCCCACCCCACTCCCAGTTTACTCGTGGAAATCTCATCTATTTTTCATTCCCAGGGTGATTCATGCATCCCACTTAGGGTCCCCCTTGTTAGCTAGCTTCTTTAGAGCTGTGGGATGTAGTCTGGTTATCCTTTGCTTTACTTCTAGTATCCACTTATGAGTTAGTACATACCATGTTTGTCCTTCTGAGTTTGAGTTACCTCACTCAGGATGATATTTTCTAGTTCCATCCAAATTTTCTTGCCTGAAAATTTCATGGTGTCATTGTTTTTTACTGCTGAGTAGTACTCCATTGTGTATATGTGCCACATTTTCTTTATCCAATCTTTGGTTTAGGGGCATCTAGGACATTTCCAGGTTCTGGCTATTACAGATAATGCTGCTATGAACATAGTTGAGTATGTGCCCTTGTGGCATGATTGAGCATTCCTTTGTATATGCTCAAGAGTGGTATAGCTGTGTCTTGAGGCAGTATTATTTTCTAATTTTCTAATGAATTGCCACACTGATTTCTAAAGTGCTGTACAAGTTTTCATTCCCAGCAATAGTGGAGGAGTGTTCCCCTTCCACTGCATCCTCTCCAACATAAGCTGTTATCAGTAATTTTTATCTTAGCTATTCTGACAGGTGTAAGATGGTATCTCAGAAGCATTTTGATTTGCATTTCCCTGATGACTAAGGATATTAAGCAATTCCTTAAATGTCTTTAAGCCATTTGAGATTCTTCTGTTGAGAATTCTCTGTTTAGTTTTGTGGCCCATTTTTTAATTAGATCATTCAGTATTTTGATGTCTACTTTCTTGAATTCTTTATATATTTTGGAGTTCAGCCCTATATCAGATGTAGGGTTGGTGAACATCTTTTCCTATTCTGTAGGTTGTTGTTTTGTCTTACTTACTGTGTTCTTTGCCTTACAGAAGCTTCTCAGTTTCAGGAGGTCACAGACTACTATATCTAGCAAAACTTTCAAACACCATAAACTGAGTGCACAAGACATTACAAGATAAAACCAGATTTAAACAATACCTGTCCATAAATCCAGACCTACAGAAAACACTAGATGGAAAACTCCAACCTAAGGAAGTTGGATGCACCCATGAAAACACCGGCAAATAGACAATCCTACAGCAGGAAATGCCAAAGATGGAAAAATATATATATATACACACACACACACACACTACCACCAAAAGATAATAGGAATTAACAATTACTGGTCATTAATATCCCTTCATATCAATGGGCTCAATTTGTCTATAAAAAGACACAGGCTAATAGAATGGATACAAAAACAGGATTCATCCCCTTCTGCTGAATACAAGAAACACACCTCAACTTCAAAGACAGACACTACTTCAGAGTAAGAGGCTGGGAAAAGACTTTCCAATCAAATGGACTTAGGAAGCAAGCTGGTGTAGCTATCCTAATATCTAACAAAATAGAATTCAAGCTAAAATCAATCAAAAGAGATTGGGAAGGTCATTTCATTTAAAATACAATGTGTGTTGATACAGAGAAGATGTGGAGGAGCTGGATCTGACCCTGAGGCCATTTCTCTGAGAAATGGTTCTCATAGTTTTGGATGGTCCTTTACAAGCAGGCAAGGGACAGAAGTAATCAGTACTTCTTCCTAGCTATCATGCCAGGAACCACAACAGTGACTAGACCAGCAAGATCTCCACAATAGAGCAATAGTGGCACTCTCATTTTGGGGTAACCAGCAGCTGTCTAATTGGACTTAGAGTTTGCTCAATAGGTGCGGATCTATGCCTGGTACTGTAAATGTAGCCAACTACCAACAGCTAGAGGGCTGATGGACCTATGAGGAAAATCTGTTACTGCCATTTCCCCCAAACAAACATAATTTCTAACTGTATTCTAAATATGTATCTATATACTCAGAGATAAGTGTATCTCTCAGGTTTCATCAAAGAACCTTCATTTTACATCATATGGAGATGATGACAGATACTAGCAAGTGGTCAAAATGCAATGTGCCTAATTGCTAACTCTACAACACCCTATATTTAAGGCTCAGTAAACACTGTGTAAGAGAGAGCACAAAGACTTTAAGAGCCAAAACAAGGATACCTATTGTTAGATAGTGTTCGTTGGGTATGACAAAGAAAATGCAGCCATGAAGTCTCAAGAAATTAGGCTGCCTAAACAAGACCAGCATGATAACAACACCAGTGGACAAGTCCAAGTGCAGAGGTAAGCTCCACATGATCTAAACCCTAGATGAGGAGGTACAAGTAGTTTCATGAAGTTCTTAATTTAAAAGGAATATATGCTCCTTTAATCAGTATGTTTGCATTAACAAAAATTATTTTATATTTAATATTATCTTTTATGCTTTCACCAAACTATTAGATATTTTATTTTCAAAGGGAAGACCTGTTTAAGAATTTACTATTTATTCATTAGTTGTTTCAAAATAATATAAAGATTATTGTGATTATCTGATTTCCTGCTTGAAGCTTTTTATTATATTACATTGATTCAAAATGGTATATTTGTGAAACATTTCCGTTAACAGAGTCAGTATAATCAGAATTACTGAACCACCTTTAACACATGCAGAGTAACACAAAATTAGAGCAATTAATTTAGAGGTGTCATCATTTTACATAAAAAAGTTTTATCTTTCAGAGTGCTGTGTATTTATACCTTCCACAGCAGTTCTCATTTTCTTTCATAATCTGAAGATTCCCATCTCTTATGTCACATATTGATGTTTCTTCAGTACATGTTCATCTCCTGTTTAACATTTGGTGTCAGCTATATCACTACTGCCCCTTTAACATTTTGTGCAAATTTAGGTGCTGCTTATTAATGCACGTGGGAAAGAGAAATTCGACACTTCTTTTCTATGAATGCATACTTTCTTTTACTTTTAATCATGGTATTTTATTTGTACTGAAATATGGTGATATTTATTTGTGCTGAAATGTGGTGATATTTTATTTGCACTTTGATAAATAAAGCTTGCCTGGGGATCAAGGGGGAAAGGCAGCCATTTTAAGTAAACAAGAAGTCTGGCAGCACACGCCCAAAATCCTATCACTTAGCAGGAAAGTTCTCTGTGTATTCAAGTCCACACTAGAGAACAGAGCCAAGCATGGTGACACATGCCTTTAATTCCAGTACTAACCATAGAGACCTGGAGGTCTGTACAGACAGGCAGAAAGTGATAAGAGCTGTGTAGGAAGAAGAAGTAAGGTAGCTGGGCTAAGATAGCCAATGAGAGGGCAGAACAGCAAGGCAATAAAGGCATGGATAGACAGGAAGTAACTCACATTTTTGAAGCTGCAGTGTTGGTGAAGTAAGGTTGACTTTTTCCGATCTCTCTAAGGCTTTAACCCAATTTTCTGGCTCCGTGGTTTTTATTTTAATAAGACCATTTAGAAATTCCTCCACATTTAATCATTAATGCTAAACAACTGAGTAGAAAAATGAATGCAGTGTCAAAGAGGAAATAAATAAGTGGTTCAAAATTTGCACCAAGGAAAAATAATTAGAGCAAGCCTATCAGAATATTTTTTACACACTCTACAGCAGGGCTGCTTAAGATTTCGCAGAACAGATCTCAGCACATGTCAGAAACCTAGGAGAGGATATACTGCTCTTCTCTTCTTATCTCAGAAGGTATTTGGTCATCTTTAACATTTGTAGACACCTTTGGCTCTGATATTGGCACTCCTGTGCAGAAAATCCATCAGCTTTGCAAATAAATGCACCAAACACTTACTGAACAATTATAATTTCAGGTAAATAATATTCCTATGTTGACTTTATTTATTATCTTGTAGTAATAACATCATTGCTAATAATAGTAAGCATATGTATGAAGTATGACTAAACAGTCACCGGACATTTTGTGTCATAGTATATATAATTTGTTTAATTTCATTTCCTTCCTTTCTTTCAGTTTTTGTACCAACAACTATATTTTCCTTTCACCACAGGGGAGGAAGGACATTTTTACTCTGCGTATGGGATTATAAGCATTTTCCCACCTTTTGTTCTGAAGCAGATGGCTTGTTTTCTCTGCACAGTGCTATTTAAAGATCTGGAAGCCATGACACAGAAAAGGTAAATTACACCTTGCACTTAGGAAAAGTCAGTCGTATTTGACACAGGATATTGGGCTTTAGAGTCCAGAAGCACTGTCTCACACCCATAACCTTTCTTGACCCGAGGTATTAATTATTGAAGTATCAATCAACAGAAATCAGAGTAAATAGAATGGGGAAATTGTGGGTGACTATTTCCTCTAGAATTTCATAAACCTTACATGAGAACCACATTTTGGATTTTCAGAAATAGTTAGAGGATACACAAGAAAAAGAAGCTTCCTGTTTGACAAATCCTTTGTAATGTGGATATGAATGTAAAGGCTTTATAACTACAGTGTGTGGAAAACCTGGTGGGGTTGTGTAGAAATGAATGGGTTTGAATTAAGACGACTCTTAAATTTCCTGTGCAAGCTAATTACTATGGGCTAATTTCCTTAGTGCTTCCCATGACACCATCGACATTGGGTTAATAGTATGTTACACCTCATTGCTCCACCTGAAAGAGTAGATGATGTCATGAAATCCACATTCTTACTATTTAGTGAGAAATGATGTTTTAAATTGCACTTGGTTTTTGATGAGTTTCTTTTTTACATTCTGTTTTTGAGGATCATCAGAGAAGAATGTCATATCCTATCCCATGAAGTATATTTAAACATAAAGCCAGGCTGTTGAGAACATGCCATGTGTTTTCAGCTAATGTGGGAAATCACTTTCATCAGGAAAAAAAAAGAGAGAATCAAACTGTCTGCTGGGTATTCACAATGGTAATCAGGTTACAACCCTTTGTTCCAGTTCATTCAGACAGCTGTGCTGGGATCCTAACTGGCACCTTGGAGAAAGTATTTTAAAGCTACATTACATTCTTAATGATACAGGTAGAACTCTGCAAACCAAAGGCAATTCAAGGAGTTTAAATCAGGCTGTAGAACTTTTGAGAATGATAAGGCAAATGAAAGCAAAATTGGAATTTTCTTTTTACAAAATGCTGAAATTCACAGAAAACATATTATGCTCTTGTCAAAAGTCCAGTCTCCATTCAACCCAATGTGTTCTGAATTGTCTTTGCACTGAAGAATTTTGCTTTTCACTTATCTCTTTTCTCTCTTCCATAAATAATCCATCATTTACCAGTTGCATTATTCATATAATTGCAATGATATGCCCTATTAAATCCAGGATTTGCAATCTTATATACGATCAAATCTCTACAGAGATGTTCATTCCTCATCAAACATAAGCACAGAAAGATTTTCTGTTTGGGTCCTGGAGTCCTCATTTCTTATGTTTACCCATGACTGGGGTAGTTTCTAAGGCTTTCCTTATTTTCTGAAGACTTTAACATATTGTATTTTATAGACAGGTAATTTATAGGCAGAAATATTGTACAGGTATTTCATAGATCACCTTTCCACTATTACTTATCTGGTTATTTTCTCTTAATTGAACTGGCATTGTGAGTTCTTGAGGTAGAGTGCCGGGGTAAATCACTACTCATCATCCTTACTTTTGGTGACAATAGCACTGATACACCAAGGTAGCAGTGTCAGGCATGTTTGTGCTCTGAAGCTTTACAATTTTCATCTCCTTTTCCATATTGCACGTTTCAGAAGGAAGATCTTAAGCCTCTTTGTACTTACAAAAGATAAAGTCATGGTCAACTTCTCTGAGGATGGAGTAGAACATACATTTTTTAAAACTCCTGTGCACAAAATTGTCTTTTCACATTTTTTTATTCAGGCACTTTGATGTCAGAATAAAGTCATGGATATTTTCTTTGGGGGATATAATCTGACACTTTTATTTTGTTACTTCCAGCTTTCATTCTGGGGAGCTGTGTCAGCTGGTTACTCTGCCCATTTGACAGTCTCATTACTTATTTACTACAATCTTTCTCACACTACAGAACACTCAAGCTTATGTTATATATTCCTTGACTCTTTCCTAGGATTACCAATTAATTCCAAAGATGTCTGGTGATTGTAATGATTTTGCAAATCAAGCACTGAGTAGTAGGTTTATTGACTTTCCTCTGTTGGTTTTAGGTCCACCCAGCTCACAGAGTAAGAAAACATATGTGTATATACTAACACTTGTATACATACATATCTATAAATATTTCTGTATGTCACCATCTGTATTTATACTAAGCCAAATGAGTTAAGATTAGTGGCTCAGACTCTTGTTCTTTAGCACATGGACCATTCTGGCCTTGCTTATATGTGAACTCCCACTCCTACTTTGAAAAACCTGTTCTCACCATATGCAATTAGTTTATTTAGTTACTCAGTTCCACTCCTGTATGAATAGAAATATCAGAACTCATAAATTGTACCTGCAAAATATAACTTTACCTAATAGAATATAGTATTTGTGTATCATTACCTTTCTTTTTTCTTCTTATGTACTCCACATAGGTCCCATTAGAAGAGCATGGTGCCAGAGATTATTTGTCTCTATGGCTACATAATGCTATATGTATGAATTACAACTTCTTTTTCTGTTTGCCTATTGAAAGATATGTTGGATGCATCCAGATTTATTTGACCATAAATAATTGTTTTGTAATATCTTTATGCAAGTTTTTACTTTAATGCAAGTTTTCAGTTCATTTGACAGCTATGATAAAAAATTCAGCTGTATTCCAAAGTTGACTGGACTAGTTTGGATTCCTATCAGCCATTTCCTTATCTTTCTCATTTTTGCCATCATTTTGTGCTCTAAGTGTTTTTGACCTTAATTGCTTTCTGCTTATAGTGATTTTTATACAAAAAATTCTTTAATTTTTTTATTATTGCCAGTGGTTATAATCCAATATTTTCCATTTGATATATGAACAATCAATCTTGTATATGATGAATAATGTGTTTTTCTATTTGATTCTTCCTTTAGGCTTCCTTTTATAAAATTCCTTTTCATTCATTTTTGCTGGACTTTCCAGTACCACTATTTCAGTGGTCAGTTGAAGCAATGATAACAAATATCTTCTAAATTAAATGTTGTTTTAATGTTTCATAATCGAGCAATATGTTCTTGCAAGATATATATTGACATCCTTTTCATGGTTAAAAATATTTTGATTTATAGTCTGGTTACAGGGTCTATTTAATCAAGTAAAATGCTAAATTTAATTATTTTAATCTGTTGAGCCTATCACCTCGCTGCTTATCTGCTAATGCAGTGATTAAATGTAGCATAATTTCTCATTTTTATTTAATTCTTTGAGAATTATGTACAATGCATTTTGATCATATCCATTCCCCCTTCAACTCCCTTTCTCTATAAACTCACCTTATTGTCATTTTTTAAAAAAAATTCTCCTATAATGTACAGTTTGTGATTCCTACATACTCTTAGATGTGTGACCTTCTCTGGAGGTTGTTCTGTTCACCAGAGCCTATGCTCTTAAAGAAAAGTGTCTCTCACTCTCCCAGCAGCTAGGGGTGGGACTCGCTCACATCCCATCTCCATGATGGAGTTTTGTGTGGCCTGAGCATGCACTGGTTTTATGCATGCTTTCTCAGCTACTGTGAATTCATAAGTGCAACTGCTTTTACTATGTCAAGAAAACACTGTTTAATTATTGTCATCTACAATCTATGGCTTTTTATAATCCTTCTATCTCCCCCATCTGTCATGATTTCTGAGCCTGGTGTTGAGGAGGTTTGATATCAGTGTCTCATTTAGGGCCAAGCAGTCTTCAATCTCATTCTCAACATCTTGATCAGTTGTGGATCATGGTTTGAATGGGAATGGTCTACACAGGTTCATATATTTGCACACTTAGTTCTCAGCTGTTTTACAAACAAAACTGTTTGTAAAAGATTGAGAGGTGTATCCTTGGGTGGTATGTCACTGGGGGTGGGTTTGAGGTTTCAAAAGTCCATGACAGACCCAGTTTCCTTCCTTCCTTCCTTCCTTCCTTCCTTCCTTCCTTCCTTCCTTCCTTCCTTCCTTCCTCCCTCCCTCCCTCCCTCCTCCTCCCTCCCTCCCTCCCTCCCTCCCTCCCTCCTCCCTCCCTCCCTCCCTCCCTCTCTCTCTCTCTCTCTCTCTCTCTCTCTCTCTCTCTCTCTCTCTCAACATACCTGTCTGCTTCCTGCAATTACGGTAATGGGCTAACCATCTGAAACTGTAAACAGGCCTCCAGTTAAATTTCCTTTGTAAGAGTTGATTTTGTCATGATGTATCTTCAGAGCAATAGAACAGTAACTAATGCAGGATCTCTGTGTTAAATTCTATCTCCTACAATAAGAAGCTTCTCTTTCATGAGTTAACTGATGCACTAATTTATAGTTATAACAATAAGTCATTAAGCGATAATTTGATATTATGTTCACTTAGCAAAGTGATAGTAGAGGTTTCCCCCTCTGGTCTATGACAAATCTTGTTAGTTTCCTGCCTCAAATCATGAATTTCAACTTGTATGTGGGCCTTAAATTTAATCAGAAAGTGATAAATTACTCCCATGAAGTACTTGGCACTATTGTACCAATGAGCATGTCTTTCCAAGCCAGTCATTGTAGCTAGTGAGTTTCACAGCTCAGTAACATTGGTGCTGATTTCTTTTGTCCTCTAGTACCATGCATAGCACCTTCCAGCACTATCACTGTAAAAGTCAGCGTAGATAATGTTTCCAGGTGAATACCAGTTTATTTCTCCATGTTCTATGATGCAAATGTATGGTGTTTTCAGCAATACAGTCTGGTGACCAAGTTCTCGAGGGTAACCAAGAGCGTTGGCAATAGCCTGTAATATTTAGGTTGCTATGGGACATCACTTGCCAATAACTATTTAAAAATGTAATTCATTCCTGGTGCTGGGCTACTACCTATCCTAGGGTGTCTAGTAGGGGCATTGTCACTTGTTATAGGGTAACTAACTCCTTTTATACATATGAATGTATATATTTTTGGAAGTTTCTACAGTGGTAAGTTTCTGGTTGATTTTTTTCTTAACTTCTTTAGTGTTAATCATAGCTTTCACATTCTGTCTTCTATAGTATCTTCACATTGCTCTCTACATTCCATTCTTTCTGCATCATATTCTCCTCTAGCTATACCACTGTGCTCTATTTCCCTCTCTTTGAATTACCACCTTTCAGATCAAACTCATATATTAAGGATAATAATTTTTATATTTTAAAATGATTTTATTTTTTTTAGATTAAAATATAATTACATCATTTCTTCCCTTCTCATTCTTATCTATAGCCTTTCTCATGTTCCCATGTACTCACCTCCTTGCTCTTTCTTAATCATGCCTTCTTTTTCTTTAGTTATTATCGTTACATTATATATATGTAATAAACACATACATATGTATGTGTATACACACATGTGTGGCCACATATGTCTAAATATATCACTGTAATCTGCCCAATCCATTTAGTGTTACCTGCATGTATACGATTTCAGGGACATCCACTTGGTATTAGGGTCTCATCCTTGAGAAGAACCATCTCTCCTGTTGTAAGCATTACTTTGTTCCCTACAATGTTTTGTTAATGGCTGGGGCATGATAAGGTTTCTCCTTTCTATATTAGGATGTATACCATTGGGTACTTATTTAGGTCTTGTTTTGGTATAGATATTGTTGAAGTATCATGGATGAAGCTTCCCTGTAATTTCTAGGAGACATAATCTTGCCACAGCTTCCTTGGTCTTCTAACTCTTACAATCTGAATATCCCTTCTCCCATGGTGTTCTTTGGACCTTCACAACAGGAGTTTGTTGTAGATGTATCCATTGGGACTGAGCATCATATGATCAATTATTCTATGCATTTTGATCATTTGTGTCTTTCTTTAATGGTCTCCTGAAGCTAAGAAAAGTATTTTAGATGAGGGATGAGAGCTACACTTATGTGTGGGTACAAGAATAGATATTTAGAATCAAGCTAAGGATTAAGCTGATTTAGTAATGTGGCAGAAGAAAGTTATCCTGTAAGACCCATGGCCTTACTAGTCCCAGTTTGTTGGCTAGGTTTCCAGGTCTTAAGTCTAGTTAGAATACTACTGATTACAACCAAGATATGAATGCCGCTCTTTTAGCATTAGTGTAACTGTGTCATGCTAGACATCATTGTGGTTGACAGGCATTGCACCTAGGTAGGACTATTGGGTGTTTCCTCCCCTTGGAGGCTTATGTCACAATTCCCAGATGCTCTGGGTTGTGTGTTTGAAATGCATGGTGTCTTTAGCAATAGGCATTTAACACTAATCTCTGTGAGACAACCAAGGACAACCATAGCCTATATTGTTTTGTGAGTCTCTTGTCCTTTCCTGATCAACAACTTGAAAGGTGGTTTCTAATGCCTGGTACTAGGTTTTTGTTAGATAACTTAATGGTTCTTGGGGGTAGTATTATCAGCCCAAGTAAGATAATTTCATTTGAACCACATATGCATACATATAGATTTATAGTGCTATATTTAATTAAAGTAAATAAATAATATGATTCCTAATGACATTTTAAGACCTTCTTAGAGTTATTTTAACCTCCTCCTTTTGTATTTACTCCTACTCCCTCCCATACTAAAGCGTCCTACCCACTTTATCTAATTATTCCTTCCAAATCATTTGTGTCCCTCCATTCCCCTCTCTTGTCATCCTCCCCACATTGTCTTTCTTTCTTTTTTTCTTTCATGGTTTCTGAAGTTACTCCAGGTTATACACTCTCACCTGAATATTAGGAGCTAGAAATCTCAGATGAGAGAGGACATGCAACATTTGGCTTTTTTGGGTCTTGATCTCCACACTCAATATAGCATTTTCTAGTTCTATCCATTTACTTGCAAAGTTCATGATTTCAATTTTCTTTACAGCTGAATAGTATGCCATAGTGTATATGCAGAACATTTTCATTATCTATTAATCAGTTGAAGGACAATTACATTGTTTTCATTTCCTAGCTAATGTGAATAGAGCAGGAATGGACATGGATGAGCAAGTATCTATAGAGTAGGATGTTGAGTCCTTGGGAAATATCTCAAGAAGAATCATAGCTAGGTCACAAAGTAGATTTATTTTTAGCTCTTTATGAACACTTCTTATAGATTTTTAGAGGGTCTCCATTAGTCTGCAATCCCACCAACAGTGAATGAGGCTTCCTTCGCTTTTCTTGCCTTTCCTCTGGCATTTGTTGTTGGTTGCTTTGTTGGCCTTACACAATCTGTAATGTCAAAGTTTTTTGATTTGCATTCCCATAATTATCAAGAATGATGAATATTTAATTTATGAGACATTTCTTAGCCATTTTTGTTTTTCTTTTACTAATTTTCTGCTCAAATCCATTGCCCAGTTTAAGAATAAGCTATATTTGGGGGAAGGAGTACTCTCTTTTTTGAGTGCTTGACATATTCTAGATATTAATCATATGCCTGATAAATAGGTGAAAAATACACTCTACCACTATGTGGGCTTCCTCATCACTGGGTTGGCTGCTTATTTAGCTGTGCATAAGCTTTGTAGTTTTACAAGGTCCCATTTTCAATTGTTAGCCTCAATTCCTGGGCAAATTGTGGGGGCCCACAGAGGCTCCCTAGTAAGGCTTTACTCAAGGTCAGAAAGTCTGAGATTATTTTGCCCAGCAGGCCTGCATAATAGGATGATTTGGCCAAGGGTGTGGTTATCAGGTGTTTTAAAGGGTCTACATTGGTTGCTACTTTATATCTTGACCCTGGAAGGGGGAGGTCTTTTGCCCCTCTCCTTGCTGATGTATAAAAGTCCCATTATGAATAAAGTTGAGGCTTCTGGGTATTGACCCTGAGCCCTCCCAAAGTTTTCCTTTGTCTCTGTCTTTCTTGTCTCCATCTGTATTTCTATCTAATACTTCTTCATTCCTCACTCCTCCCTACAAGAACCCTTTGACAGGTTGGAGCAGGCTTCAACAGCAAATAGAGTTGGAAAATCCTTTCTTACATAAAGATGACATAGGGTACTGCCTATGTATTCTTCTAGCAGTTTCAGGTTTCACATTGAAGTTTTTGGTCAATTTGGAGGTAATTTTTGTAAAGGGTGATAGATATTCATCTAATATTATTCCTATGCATGTGGACACTGAATAATCTATTTTAGAGAAGCTTGCATAGACTTTTGAGTAGAATGTGAATTCTTTGGTGTTTTGGTGGATTATTGTGTAGATATCTCTTAAGTCCACTAGATGTGCGATATCATTTAATTTTGGTGTTTCTCTGCTAATTTTTCGCCCAGATGACCTGTCTATTGGTGAGTGTAGGGTATTAAATCAACTACTATTTATGGGTTGATATTAATGTGTCATAATGATAATTCAATTAGCATTCTTTCTATGAAATTGAGTACACCAGAGTTGGTGCATATATATTTAGTATAGTAATATCTTCTTGGTTAATTTTTCTCTTGAGTAGAATGAAGTATCCTTCTTTATATCTTCTGATTAGCTTCATTTGATTTTGTTAGATATTAATATAGTGATGCCTGCTTGCTTCCTGGTTTCATTTGATTGGAATAGTTTTGTCCATCTTTTCATTTTAGGTGGTGCATATCTTTAAAACTAAGATGAGCTTCTTGCAGTTAATAGATAGATGGATTTTGTTTCAGAATCATTCAGCCATTCTGTGTTTTTTGCCTGGAGAATTGAAAACACCAATACTTAAAGATATTATTTAAAGGTGTGTGTTGTATAGACAATCTATGTATCTATCTATCTATGTATCTATCTATGATTTGTTTATTTGTTTATTTCTGTTTGTGTTCATAACATTTTAGTATTTATAGCTTTATTTGTTTTTATTCACCCCAAAATATTGTTTCTTTTTATTTTTAGGGTTAGTCTGCATAAAATGAAAATTTTAAAGGCTATTTGTATTATGGGAAGTTTTTCTTTCTCTTTCTACTATAGAAGATGGTTATTGGGTACAATAGTTTAGGTTGGCAGTCATGGTCTTTTAGAATTTGAAGTGCATTGCTCTAGGCTCTTCTGGATTTCAAAGTCTCCACTGAGAAACAACCTGTTATTCAAATGAGCTTAATTTGTATGTGACTTGTGGTTTCTTTCTCACAGCTTTAAATACCCTTTCTTGTTTTTTTGTAGTTAGTGTTTCAACTACAATATGCCATGGGCAGTTTCTTTTCTTGATCTGAGGTAATTCTTCCTCATCTATCGCTAAAATTTAAAATTTTGGTCTTTTTTTTTTTGGTGTTCCATATTTCCTGCATATTCCATTCCTGTGTTTTAGTTTTTATTTTTCATATTCTTCCTTGTTTGGTCTAATTCCTATACTTTACAAGTCTTGATACTCTCTTCTACTTGATCCACAATATGTGTAATTCTTTCCCTTGAGTTTTCCAGTTTGTTATCTCTTCAATATTTCTATATCTTTATTGAATTTGTACTTGAAATTCTGGATCATCTTCATCATTTCATTCAGCCATATGTTTATATTTTCTTGGGCATTACTCAGGAGTTTATTATCTTTGAGTCCATTCTTCTAAATTTTATTGGGCTGTTTCTTCGTGTCTTCTTTACTCTCCTCAAATTATTTGGTCAAGTTTATGATTGATCTTTTAAATTCTGTCTGGTGGGTCTTCTTACTCTCCTGGTTATATTTGGGGGTAGAGGATATTTTCAACTTATAAAAGCTTATTTGGTCCTTTTCTGACTCTACATTGAATTTTTATTTAAGTTCAGCACGTTTTCTAATTTAATATATAAGAATGCACCCTCTTACCAGTCATTCTTGATCTGATGGAAGTTTTGCTGTTTAGTAACATTAAAAATCCTTTATACAACTTCTTTAATGTTTATAAAAATTGTAAATGTTAAAATTATTTTCAAATCTGTATTCTCTAGCAATTTTCTATTTTCACCAAGTTCTCAAAATATAGCACTCAGTTGATATCAATTCTTTATAGTATGCAATGAGCAACCTGTATGTTCCTGCTGCCTTTCCCTTTCTAATGTTATTTATGCACTAACTTGTCAAAGGTTTCTCTACTTCATTATATTTTTTTTTTTATTTTTCAAAAGAGGCTTTCTCTGTGTAATCGTCCTAGCTTTCCTGAAACTCACTTTGTAGACTAGGATAGGCTCAAACTCACTGAGATCTGCCAGTCTCTGCCTCCCAAATGTTGGGATTAAAGAGATGCACCACCACTGCCCGGCTTTATTATAACAAATTTTTATTTCATTGTTTAATTTTGTTTTAATGTGCATGCACATGTCACAGCACTTTCTTGTCGAATATTAGTTTAAGATGTGTTACATTCATTTATGCTGTGGAATATTTGTTTAATGGTGCAAAGACGTATTGCATTCTTTTATATTGCATTTGTTTAACTCTGTAAGGCTGTGTTAATTTGCCTGTCTAAAATATCTGATTGGTCTAATAAAAAGCTGAATGGTCAAAAACTAGGCAGAAGAGAGAAACAGGTGGGGTTGGGTAGGCAGAGAGAATAAAGAAAAGAGAGAGATAAAGGAAGAGTGAAAAAAAGGAGGAGTGGAGGATGCCAAGAGCCACCCAGCTGCACAACCATCCACAGAGTAAGAATGAAACATATATAGAGTAGAGAAAGGTAAAAATCGAGAAGCAAAAGATAGATGCGATAATTTAAGAAAATCTGCCTAGAAATAAGACAAGCTAAGGCCAGGCATTCGTAAGTAAGCATAAATATCCATGTATTTATTTGACAGCTGGGTGGCGGGCCCCCGAAGAGCAGAGAGAAAAAAAACAGAACAAAACTACAGAGCATGTGTGGAGGTCAGTGAATAAATTGTAGGAGTTGATGCTCTTCTTCAGGAGAATTTTGACTAATTTTCTTTAAAATAATGTTGGTGTAATGATTATCCTTTTTCTTAATGTAGTACAATTTTCTCTCAATATCATTTAATTATAATTGCCTTTTCAAAGAATAGCAATTTGTTAGATTAGATTTGGTTGCAGTAACAACCTCAAAAACTCCACTGCTTTCTGATTCAATCTTCAACAAAAAGAAAGTTAAGAAAGAAAAAGCAACTTCATTGTCATTTTATGCAGTGTGTCCAGGGCAAATCATCCATTTCTACACACATGTCCTCCTATAAAACATGGATAGTAGTATAGAGCTGTAATTGGACAGATACAATACAAGCTAATGGAAAAACACTAAGTAGTAATGACTGGTAAGAACTAGTTAGATTATTTTAAAACCTCAGCTGTAGCATATCATTTTTCTAGGTATGAGGCACGGGAATGTTTCTGTAAAAAGAGAAGGATTTATGTGGTATGAAGAGAAACTAGAGTATGACCCCTTCTTATGACCTACAATCGAATCAGACAGATCATAAACTATCTTTGCTCAATTTTTTTTTTTAGCACAGACAACCAAGAGAATGTTAGAGCTATAGTTTAGTATTTTATAGCTAGTTTGGGGAAAAGGTGATTTAGTTTTTCTGAATTATTTTGAGAATAAGAAGTCTCATTTATATCTCTTACCTTGGGGAGATTAAGGAGTAAGAGAAATAGGGCAAAAGATATTATAAAAACTTTGTTCAACAAAGAAATATTTGAGACACAGTCTCACTATGCATATGCAGCACTGACTGTCCTGGAACTTACTCCATAGACCAGACTGGCCTTGAACTCACAGATATCTCAAATGCTGGGATTCAGGGCATGTGCTACCATGCCCAGCTAAGACTTTGCTTTTGACAGATTTGTTTTGTAATATTTTATGAGGCCTAACACAGAGCAAAATGTAGTTCTTTAGCATTTTACTTTTTGTGGATAGATTAGATGAGATTCATTTTACTTTTTACTTGTTAGTTACAGATTAGCTGAGATTCTAGTCCCTGACCTTTTAACTTGTAGATTCAGGTCAAATGGAAAACCCCTTTCAGGACCATTATAATTTCTGTGGCAGAACAATAGGAGCTATACACTTTTACTCTGATCTGTGACGTAAGAATAATAAACTCTTTGCCATAGATAGAGGACCTATAGAGGGTATGAGTAGTCCATGCTTTAAGGATCAACTTCCCATCCACAGTTGAAAACACTGAGATATAAAATATTTTCACTGTTAGTTCCCTAGATGCATTTTTAGTTGTTTACTCCATCTTTCACTATTACTTGTTAGGACACCACTTGTGGCTTCTTAAATTGGTTTATGACTTTTTTCTACATACATTGTGCTTGTACTGGTTAATCAGAGTATGCATGAACAACTCATAGCATTTAAGAATGTAATAATGAACATATTTTAAATGTCCACATGCTGAAAATGTATTAAATTGTCTTCATCATACTAAGAAAGTAACATGTAACTCTCTCTCTTTCTCTCTTAATATTTGCTTAATGAATTAAGAAGCCTGTTGTCATGTTAATAAAATCACCATCATTACAATTTGATTTTTATCATGGAAACATGTATTTCTTTTTTTTTTTTTTTTTTTTTTTTTTTTTTTTTTTTTTTTTTTCGAATTTTCTGTTGTTTGCGCTTTTGTCTTGTACCATGGCTCGAATCACAGAGATCGCCTGCCTCTTCCGATGTGGATTAAGCGTGCGCACAAGCGAAACATGTATTTCTTAAAAATGGTTAAATTTTTGTTAAAATTGTTGTAAGTGATTTATTTCCCTGTGACTCATTTGTCTTAATAATTTAATAACAAACCTCATTTTTTCTACATATTTACCATCACTCAAGACTGGGAAGATAATTTAGTGGAAAAATGCTTACTACATGAATGTAAGGACTAGAGCTTGGATCCTTGGAACCCATGTAAAATATTGGCAGGTCTGGTGGCCTTCCTGTAGTCTCAGCGACAGAGAGTGGTGATCCCAGGCTGACTAGGATATAGTTCAGTCAAACTGAATCTATGAAGAAACTCAGTGTTAGCCTTTGGCCTCCATCTACATGTGCACAAACACTATTACGCATGGTGTGCCTAAATATGTAAACATACATAAATTAGCTTTATACATTTAATATTTGCTCAGACCCAATTCAAATGAGAGATGGGAGAGTGATATGTATATGTGTGTATGTATATATATATATATGATATGTATATATATGGATGTATATATTAGCCTTATACACCTAATATATTTCCAGACACAACGCAAATGAGAGATTGGAGAGTCATGAGAAAGAAAGATAGTGATGTGAATGTTTGGAAATGTAGCCCCAATTTTAACAAGAACTGAATCATTTACATAAATGAGTATTTTAAAATTTTCTTTAAGTTCAAAAATCATGAATAAAAATAGGCAAAATTAAAATTAGGCAAAAGTATCATACATTGGCTTCCACATTTTAAGTATACATTACTTTTATTTATGCACATGTATGTGAGTGTGTGTGTGTGTGTGTGTGTGTAAACACACATGTTTATGTGCATGCATGTACCATGGTGCATGTATGGACGTCAAAGAAAAACTTTTAGGTTTCATTACTTTCTTTTCACACATGGGTTCCAAGGATGGAAGTCAATTCATTAGCTTTATCACCAATTGCCTTTACCTACTCAACAAGCTTGCCAGCTAGTGGCTCCCATTTTAAATATTGGAAAAGGCAATCCAGAAATGTGGGAAAGGTTCAGTTTAGTCAGGGGCTTACATGATTTTATACTTCTATGGAAATTTTATCTTTTGCTTTCTAAAATTTTCAGATCTCAGATTCCACTCACATTATGTCACTTTCAAAACATTTTAGCTATTTTCAGCTTTACATATGTATATAATGACTACTGTTTCCTATATTCATGAGAATGAGTTTATATCTTGATTTAGATTTTTGATTGATTTATATTCACTTACATCTTATTTTATTTTGTTTAGACTTTATAATAAACTGTTTAGATCACTTTTGATTGGAGTAATCCATAAATTTCATCTGAATCTGGTAAGCAAGTTAAGACCAGCTGTGAACTGATTAGATTTCCATAACCTGCTTCCTTACAGCTGCATGTGACAGCGACACAGATGTAATTATGATTAGTGATGAAGTAAAGATAGAAAATTGTTAGGGAAATATCAGATATTATGCAGATGCTTAATGAAGCTTCGTCCTGCAGAGTCCCGATAAGCAATGTGAGGCAATGTAGTGATATATGAATAGAAATATAGAAGGTATATAGAAGGACCAACACATTTAAAACCTACATCTATGCTAAGACATTCATGTTAAAAGAGGAATTACATTTATATAGAACAATAGCTCTGTTTGGTACAAATATTCAAGTGTAAACCCAAAGAAATGATTACACGTTGGCACCATCATTCTTACTGGCAATGAAATTTAATAGTGCTATTCTTGCCTATAGCAAAATTGCCTGTGGTTAAAAGTTAGCTAGTAATTATATATAGTTACATAGGAAAAAACAGCTGGCTGTCAAATTGTAGGGAAGCGATTCAAGCACAGTAGCATTTGATCTCTGCACTACTAGCAATTTCAGTATTTGCTGACCATATGACCTCAAGAAAATGTGAAATTCTTGTGCTGTTTTCAGTTTGGGGCTATATACAATTGACACGTTAATATGGTATCTACTCAGATTAATTAATGGTTTAAATCAAGTTGGGGGGTACAGGGTTGTGGGAGGGATTATAGAGAGAGACACCTAAAATTAAGGTATATTCGAAGAGTGTACCTGGAAGTTTTTTCTGTGTCCTGCCCAGCTGCACACTTCCTCAGCTGCTAATAACGTAACCCCACAGAGGCTTAATATTAAGTATAACTGTTTGGCCATTAACTCAGACTTATTACTGACTAGCTCTTACACTTAAATTAATCCATAATTCTTATCTATGTTTAGCCATGTAGCTTGGTACCTTTTCTCAGTTCTGCCTTGTCATCTTGCTTCCTCTATGTCTGGCTGGTGACTCCTGACTCAGCTTTCTTCTTCCCAGAATTCGCCTTGTCTGCTTATCCCACCTATACTTCCTGCCTGGCTACTGGTCAATCAGCATTTTATTTATCAACCAATCAGAGCAACACACATCCAAAGCATACAGAATGACATTCCACAGCAGAAGAGTAGTATGGAAACCTAATATAGTATAAACTTCCTAAAATATACAGATAAATGAAGTTGATGAAAATAATACCACCAAATAATAGGGGAGAAAGAGTCCCAACTGGCCATCTCTTGTCACTCAGTAAAGCTTTTAGTACTGGGAATGAGTTACATCTAATTGAGTTATTGGCCAAAGGTCCACAAGGAATCACCAAACAATTCAGGCTGTTGCCAAGACTATAGGTTGCCCTCCAAAAACTGACAGCAGGGCCCCGTTACTGAAGACAACACCTATACAACTCATTGAACATGGGGCTGTCTAGCTGGCACCTACATAGTGTCTTCACCCCTATGTGCTAGTGCCTTTGGTACAGGAAGGTACTCTGCATGCTACCAAAAGAGAAATGTAAACACCAAACCAGACAGAAGCATCCTGCCTAGAAGATATGCTAGAGCAACAGTGACACAAAGCTTGTGGGAGTTACCAGGCAATAACTGATTTGACTTGAGGCCTATACCACGAGATGGAACCCATTCTTGATACTGCTTGGGTGGCCAGTAACTTGAGACTACATAATCTGGGGACCTATGGGTAAACAAAATAACACTAGCCTGAAAAAGACAAAAGTATAGCAATAAAATGACTCTTAATGATATTCTGCTATACTCATAGGTCAGTGTCTTAATCAGCCATCATCAGAGAATCTTTCTCCTGCAGCAGATGGGAACAAATACAGAGACCCAGAGCCAGATATAAAGTAGAGATTGAGAGACCTTGTACCACCTAGCCCTGTGTGGGGGATCTCCATCAAATCATTCCCCCTCAGAGCTCAGGGAACCCTGTGGAAGAGGAAGCAGAAAGAGTTTAAGAGCCAGAGGGGATGGAAAACACCCAGAAAATGAGGCCCATTAAATTACCATGAGTAAAGCTCATATGAACTCACAGGTCCTGAAGCAGCATATTTATACAGGGCCTGCAGGGGTCTGCACCAAAGCCATTGTGAATATATTATGGCTTCCTATGTAGTGCTTTTATGGGATTCCTAAGTGTGCAAATGAGTGAGTCTCTGATTCTTGTGCCTTCTCTTGGGCTCTTTTCCTTCTCTTTGTTTGTCATTTACAACTTCAATGTGACAGTTTTTGTTTTATCTTATATTTTCTTTTGTTGTATTTAAAAGAAAGAAAGAACAAATGAAAACCTAGCCACTATGGTGAAGGTTACTGAACTGTCATTTACACCTGCTGGCAGAGGGATAATGAGTTTTCTCCAATGGAGTGACACTGGGTATATAAACCATTCCAGGACAGGTCTCATGTTCAAGAGTAAGTAACCAGCATACACTGGACTCTAACATGTATACTTTTATTTGGTTACAGTTTGTTTGTTTGTTTGTTTGTTTTCTTTCCAGGTATTGTTTTATTTTTGTTTTCTTGGTTTGAGAGTTTTGTTTTTGTATTGGGTTTTTGAGAAATAAAAGTTGGTTATATAGGGAGGGGGAGAAGATCTGGAAGGATTTGGGGGACAGGAAGAACATGATCAAAATATATTTAAGTTTAACAACTGTTTTAAATAATAAAATACAATAAAAAAAAAAAACAGTGGTAGGGGCTGGTGAAATGGCCTCTTGCTCTTTTTAGAAGATAAGGCTTGATATTTGGTCAGCTTATAAAATTAATAATAGTTATCCTTCTGGTTATAGGGTAGATTGGAACATTGAGTTCTGAATGCAAAAGAAGTGAAAGAAGATATGGTAAATAATATGCAAATTGGGGACATAGGAGTAAAGATGATGAAGTACGAAGCCAAATAGAGGAAAAATAAAATTTGAATTAAATAAATCACTAATTGGTGGTGACTGGGGCCTTTAATTTCAAGGTACTCCAAAAGCATAGGCAAGATAGCATCAACCTAAGTCCTATCTAAGATACAGAGTAATATCAAGGCCAATATGTGCAACATATTGCTAGTTTAACTCAAAATGGAAAGTAAACAATATGGCTGTTGTCATTGACTAACTCCCATAACTTGACAGTAAGATGCACTTGCTGTAGATACCACGTACTTTGAACCCTAGACTTCAAGGAATCAAGCTGGAACTCAGAAGGAAGCCTTCTCCCTGAGGATTAGTATCTGATGATGCTACATAACTTATCAAGAAAGACATGAATCAATAATCCTACATCACAGTTAAGCTTATGAACAAAAGCAATAATAATGACAGCAATGCCAAGGATGTTAATAGTGGCATTTTTATCATGTAGTTAAACAAGAGTTGTGTCATTGAGGTTAAGGACAACTCAGTATGTGAGAATTCAGGTCAGGTCCTAGAGATCTAGCCATTTGCCTGTGGCTGGTAATGTCATAGACTCCAGAAGAGAATCTACTACTCCCCCTTTCCTAAATCAGTATAATTTCTAACTAAAATGTAAATACTTATCCTTATACTCACAAATCAGTGTATCCCTCACCCCTCATCATAGAAACATCTTTTTTTTCCAGTTACAGATTATCAAATGAATTCACAATGGGTCAAAGTTCAGAGAACAACTGACTGTATGGTGTCCATTCTCAATTGATACATCTCCAACAAAAAGCCTAAACTTAAGTATCATGGAACATATCAGAATACAGGTATTGAAGTTTTTGCTCTTTTTTTTGGGGGGGGGCACCCCCAGCTCCCAAATAAATCACACATGGAAGCTTATTTATTTTTACTTATCAATGCCTTGCCTTAGCTTGGTTTCTTTCTTGCCAGCTTTCCTTAACTTATCCCATCTACCTTTTGCCTCTGGGCTTTTCCTGATCTCTTACTTCTGTAAGTCCTACTCTTACTCCATGGCTCTCTGGTTGTGTGGCCGGGTGGCTGGCCTCTGATATCCTCCTCCTCCTCTGGCTGCTAGATCTTAGATTCCTGTTCCCAGATTTCTCCTTCTGTTTATACTCTCTGCCTGCCTCCCGCCTATCATTTCTCCTGCCTTGCTATTGGCCAGTTCTTTCTTAGACCGTCAGATGTTTTACACAGTCACAGTAGCACAGCTTCACAGAATTAAACAAATGCAACATAAACAAAAGTAGCACACCTTAAAATAATATTCTACTACAGACAAGGGGTGGGAAAATTGAAATAGTCAGAGGACCAGGGCTTCTGCTGTGAGAAAGTATCTTTGTGTACTACAGGGAGTTCCAAATGAAATCTTAAGTATATGGTTATAGCCGGGCGTTGGTGGCGCACGCCTTTAATCCCAGCACTTGGAGCAGAGAGGATCTCTGTGAGTTCGAGGCAGCTTGGCTACAAGTGAGTTCCAGAAGGCGCAAAGCTACACAGAGAAACCCTGTCTCGAAAAACCAAAAAAAAAAAAAAGTATATGGTTATATAAAAGAGTCTGTTGATATCCCAATATGGTTCTTACAAGGCCCCACTCCTAGATGAAGAATTATAGGAAATCAATGGTTGCTAAGAAGAGAATTAGTATTCTCCTGGGATGAGCTATCTGTTGTCCCATGTGGTCATCCCTAAACAGATGTATCTGTGAGGGGAGATGTGCGACTGTATATAGAGAGATATAGCTCTGTGTATAGAGAGATTTTTTTATGAAGTAAAAGAGAAAGTCACCATCAGAAGGTATGTGTTTCTTTATTACCCTTCAGACAGAAAAATCTAGCCATCACCGCATTTGTAGATTTTCTTTTGCATACCCTAGGTGCCATCCATAGAGATACACGAAATGCAATCAGAAGGCTATATTTATATATACTTATGAAACGATAATAAAAAAAGGACATGAAGTTGAAAGGGAATCAGGGTGCATGGGGAGAGTTAGAGGGGGATGAATGTGGGGTGGGAATGATGTAAATACAGTACTTGTGCATGAAATTCTCAAACAAAGAATATAGAAATGTTAAAATAAGGAGCCTAGGGATATTTAGCACAATGACAGAGTACATATCTAGCATCCATGACAGCCTGGATTCAATTAACAATACTGAAAAAAATTAATAAGAGGTAAAGCTTGTTTTAAGATGATTTCACAGTCCTCTAAAAACAAATTCACATAGGCTATGAAGATGACTCAGCTTGTAATAGTGCTTACTGAATGAATTTGAAGATGTGAGTTCAAATCTCCAGAACCCCCTGAAAAAACTAGGAGTGGTCGTACATATGCCTATAATTCTATCACTTTGAGAGGGTGGAGACAGGAGAATTGCTGAACTTGCTGCTCAATAGCTTCAGGTTCAATACGAGACACTGTCTCAACCGAAGAAAGGAGAGAGTAAGAGAGTACAACACCCGGTGTCTTCTTTTGGTTCTTGTGCATGCATAAGTGCACATACCCCCCATATATATATGTATATATATATATTGTGCTTACACCATGTATCCCCCCTCTCCCAGACACACATCCACACACACACGTTTTGAATATTAAAATTGATAAAATCTCAAGTTTAGTGGCTATTGCTAAAGAGAGTTAATATCAACTTTATTTAAATTATGACAACTCAACCAAATGATTGTATAGTAATTAAATAAATATTTCTGCTTCATATTGAGCATCAGTTTAAGTTTCAGTTATAAATCACATGTCTGAGGTTTCTGGAAGCCCAAAGGATAAATATTATACATTGTATATAAGACAATTCTGTTTGTAATTACTAAATAAATGTGCACTCACTTAAATGGTTTTACTTAGAAGGTCCCCCAAACAACGAGGTAATTTCATCAGTAGACAGGAACAACAGATACAAATCATAACCCTTACACTTACTGTGAAAAATGCCTCTGCTTGGTTGATTTTATTATCAGTTTGTGGAAGATCAGGCTATATAGAAGAAATAAAGTTTTTAAAATAGGACACTTTGCTCAGCCTTGGTGTAGGGAGGAGGGGACTGGACCTGCCTCAACTGAATCTACCAGGCTGAGCTGAATCTCCAGGTGAGTCCTTGCCTTGAAAGAGGTGGGAATGGGGGGGGTAGATTGGGGGGAGGGCAGTGGTTGGTGGGAGGATGAAGGACAGGGCTGATATGTAAAAATTAATTACAAAAATAAAAAATAATTCACTGTGAACAAAAGTATGTTGATATTTTTCATCAGCAGCATTTAATGAGATGGTGTGCCAAGAAAATCTCCAAGCAAATGAAATAAACTGCCCCAGAGATCTAGAGAAATAAACTGCCCCAGAGACAATAGAGATATCAAGTCCTCACCTTTTGCAATATTGGCAATATTGACAATTTGAAGTTCTTGGATTCTAAGATTGCAAGGTCATATTGTTGGTTTGGTGATTTAATGTAAGAATTATGTGATACATAAATGGTCATAAGTATGAAATATAAATATGCAACAAGACAAAACACTATAAATTTTGAAAAGAAAATAGTTTGAAAACATAAAAAGTGCACTAACTTATGGTATTTGCTTTGACAAAATGAGTACTAGGATTTTTCTCTTTAAAGACAGTATCTGAGACGCAGCTTCTCTTCAAAGAATATGTCTACTAAGTTAAAGTAACATGAAGTCATAGCACTGTCTTTTACCTAAGCCCCCGTTCTTATCAATTGATGTATTTGTTCACTAATTTCCATGATAGTCCCTGAACTTTTGGGGGATGGCAAGATACAGATGCCTCATTTGTGGCTGAGCACTCCACAGATACTTATTCTCTGAATTTCAATCTACTGTGGATTTCTGCATTAACTACCATCCGCTGCACAGAGAACGTTCTCTCATTCGGGCTAAAACCTGCACTAATCTATGGGTATAAGGATATGAATTTAGAGGTCAGTTTGAAACTATATCAATTTATCAAAATAACAGCAAAAGTTCACCCCTGGAGCCTATGAGTTTGCCATCCATGGGTTCTCAGCCAGATTTGCAGTATCAGGAATGTTTTCCCTCCTGTGATGCAGACTTTAAATCCAATACGAAAGTGGTTAATTACAGAGAAAATTAGTTTTATGTCAACTTGCCCCAAGCTAGAGTCATTTTGGAAGAGAGATTCTCAGTTGAGAAAATGCTCCTACCAGATTGGCATGTAGGCAATATGTGGGGTACTGTCTTGATCATTGTTGTGGGAGGGCTCAGCTCACTGTTGGAAGTGTCACCAATGGGATGGCTGTCCTTCCTGCTACATGAAAGCAGTATGAACAAGCCACAGACATGTATTGTATCTTCAGCACTACCAGGAGAACTTGGTGCTAATATAGCATCTTCAGCTTTTCCTCTAAAGGTGGAGTTGTAAGCAGATGCAGAACAAATAAGTGCACAGGGAAAACTAGCCACATCTCTTGTTCCTAATACATGCCTAGCAGCTCTGTTAGTTTTTCTACTCCCATCATAAACCTAATTAAAATACTGATTTGTAATGCCATACATTTGTAGGTCCAACGTCCAGAAATGGCTACCTGAGCTTGTTTCTCTGCAACAATACCTACGACCTAAAATAAAGTTTGTTGGACAAGCTGAGTTCTGTTCTGAAACTGCAGGGAAGAATCAGCCAGACTTATGCACACAAATGAATTCTGTCAACTCCTTTTGGCGGTGAAATAAAGTCCTCATCACTTAGTTTGCTCAGAGTTGCAAGTCACTTTTAGTTTCTGCATTCTTTAGTTATTTGCCATTTCTGAAACCAGTAACAATGAAGGAAAAGAATCTCTGTCACACTTAAAATGACTCTGACTTTTCTTCTATCTCATCTATTCTAGTACAAATGTTTATTACTTTCCTGTCACTTTAAAGGGATCTTGTGGATGACATTGAACCCTTCTGGATAACATAGGGACTCTGATTTATGATTAAGTGATTAGCAACCACAATTTTCACCTGATTCACTAGGAAATAGGCATGTTTTCATAACATAAGAATTCTGTCTATTCCAAGAGCCTAATACAGAACATAACTCAATGAGGAAAACAAATTTATATTAAACTGAGACAAAAGCTTCAAATATTAAAAATTAAATTATTCATTCATATCTGAGTAAGTATAAAAGCTCTAACCTTATCCGGATGGTGTATCCAGTTGTGAGAATATATTATTTCCTAAGATTCTCTTTTTGTTATTCTCCTTAAGATTTTCATTTTCATAGCTTCAGAATCTATCTACCCATGAATTAGTTCTGGAATAGATAGTATTTTTGTATGTAAGAATTGTTTAAGCATAACTATTACACAGGAATTACAATGTTTGGGGACTTAGAACATCTATAGCATCTAAAGAAATATGTTTGGGTAATTTTTTCCTGTGTCCTGAAGTTTATCAGTTTTACAAAATTTTATAGAGCTTTATGTTATGGTGATAAGATAGCAATAAAATTGGGTGTTTTTAACACTTTGCTACAAATTTGTTTATGACTTGGAAAATCATTTTCAATTTACACATAATGAGAGTAATTATACTTTGTGTCCGCATATTAAGTGAAAACATTTTAAAGTCTAAATGATATTAATGTATATAGAATTACCTTTGAAAAATATAAATGGCATTTCAAGTGAGAAATAATGCTAATTTTCACTTCAACCAACCACAATATAACTAGCTGAAAAATATTTCAATTCATTTAAATTTCATTATTGAAGAAAAGTCTAAAGAGTCTCAATCACTGTCTTGTGTAAATGAAAATACATTGCCAGTGTTGGATGAGAGCTACTGATAGCATCAGGTACTTTGGTGATAATGATACCTTTGTCTTAGAAAATATTTATTAGAATTGAATAATCTGTTTCATTATAATGCATCATCTTAATAGCATATGGATTTGAGTAAAAATAATTTCCATGCTATTTGCAATAATTATTGCATTTTTTTAATTATGGAAAATTCATCTTGAACAATTTCCAATATTTTCAGTTCAGTAAAGCACATACAGTTTATAAATGAAAAATAAATTGTCACCCATGCATTTCAGGTTCATTTGTCCTTTGCATATCATAACAATACACTAGGTAAAGTAAAAAAAGCCTCCTAGATTTTCTTCTAAAAAGTTAAATAAAATTTATTGCAAAAATAATATAATAACCCTTAAATAAAACAATTAAAAACCATCAACACATAAATTCATGAGTTGGGTTCCTCTTCATTATCATTTTATTTTGTTTTTTAAAGCTTTTTGTGATATGTTTCATAGATTAGGCTATTCTCTGTTAGGCTAAATAGTAGCCCGTGAAGATGATAAGTTTATGATCATTCATTGGAAATGTCAATCAATTCTCTCTTGGACAGCTAATATGCTCTAAATGGGCATATAGACACTTTAGATCACACAACTGTCCTCAGTTATCTGGGAGGGCATTACACGCAATCACAGTGTGTGTATAAGAAGTTAAGAAGACAGAGTCTTTACAAAGGGCAGTATGATTACTGAAACAAGAAATTTTGCCCTGAGTCAAGAAACAACCAAAAGTTGGATAAATGTTTTCTCAGAGACTCTGGAAGGAGCAAGGCCTGTCAACATGACTTTTGGCCAACACAAATGATCTCCAACTATACATTCCCAATTTATAAGAAAAGAAAGTTGTGCTGCTTTAAACCACTCAGTTTACAGTAACTTGTTCTAATAGTGAAAAGTTATGAAACAACAGATCACTGCTGGAGGCCCCCAGAAACCATCACTATGGCACTATGTTATTGCAAAGAAAAAAGCTTTATCGCATAGCCAACTGAAAAGAAATCATAAAAAATATACTGTGATAGCAAGGGGGGATTGGAAATTATGAGAAGTGAGAGGAGGAATTTTTCTTGATTTGACAGCAAAAGGGTGCTCTTTTGTTCCTAGGAGTATGTTCTCTTTAGGGGATTATGAGCTTGCAATGACTACATGTGGTGGCTTCTGCTCCTATGTATCTTTCTAAACTCATTTCTAAAATGTAACAGGCATTCCCAAAGGTTTGGAATCTTATGCTGCAAGTTATCTTAAGAATTTTGTTATTTAAAGAATTTATGCCTATGTCTTTCTAGGCCCTGACTGATTTCTGTAGGAAATAATAACAATTATTATATAACACAAAATCATTTAAATATATTTCAGTAGTTTTAATAGATTCATGGAATTGTATATTCATCAAAGTTAAGGAATACATATGTCACATATCCTTAAATAAATATATATTCAATTTTTTTGTAGTCCAGGTTATTTTTATTTATACTTAATTGTTAAGAACGTTTTAAACAAAAGAACAAATGAGCAAAGGAAAGAAGGTTCAAAAATTTGCTCTTACCTCCATGTATGGGCATTCTCACTAATCTCAAGATTCTGTACTAGAATGGTACATTTATGACCATTTTAAGAACATATATATGTAATTATTATTAATTAAACTCCATATACTTTACACTGGGCTTATTATTTGTATTGTATATTCTATGAGCTTGGAAAAATTTATTAAGGGATTTATTTTCCATTAGGCTATCACACCAAAAACTTTCACTGTCCTAAAAATCCTCTGTACTCCATTCTTCTTTACATAGCCTTTAGCACCCAGTGATTTATCAACTGTCTCCATATCTTTGCCCTCCCCTGAATGCCATGCAGGTGAAATCATATGACATGTAGGAGTCTGAGGTCAGAGGCCTAGCTTTCAGCTCTTCCAGCCTGTGTTGTTTGGCTTTGCCATTATCTGATGGAATAGGAATTTGAACTCCTTTACATATGTTTATTAGCCTTGTCTTCATATTCTCAATGAGGTACCAATTAATGCATTTTTCCAATTTTAATTTTTTATTGTTTAAGTTTAAGTATACTCTTTGAGTTTTAGTTAAAAGTACTTTATAACCAATGACTCAAGCACACAATGTCCTCTACTCTGTGGTTTGAGTTCTCATTATTTGGGTAGTGAATTATGGAGAGAAAGTATTTTAAGTTTTTGAAAACTAACTTAATCTTTTCATGTACTATAAATTTGGTGCTGTATCAATAAATAATTATTATGACCAAAATAAGATAGTTTTTTTTACATCTTTACATTTTCGTGGTTTTGTAGTTTTATGTTTTGTATATGTGCTGATGATTAATTTTGAGTTATTTTTTATAAAAGTCTGTGTGTAGACTAATTTTGTTACATGTATATGTTCAGTGAAAAAAACATAAGTACTTTATGATGCAGCTTTTCTTTGGTTATATAAAAATATTTGTTCAACATAGTAAATATTTCACTCTATGCTCTCCTTGCTTTCATAGTTGGATGATTTTCTTATCTTGCTCTTTTGTAAGATGTTTACCTTCTGGCTTCTTTCCAAGAGTGTGAATATAATAAGCTTAACTATAGTTTATTTGAGCTCTCTGATCTTTCTGAGTCTGTACTTTGGTATATGATACTAATTTGGGAGAAATTCCTAGCATTACTGCTTTAAATAGTTTTGCTGTTTTTTTTTTTTTTCTCTTCCATGTCCTTATACCTATATAGTTGTCGCACAGTTTTATGTGTTTATTTTCTGGTTTTTCTTTATCTTTTTTATATTCACTTCTTTATTTCAGAATTTTCTCCTGGCTATATGCAAGCATGGGTATCATTTTCTCAATCATGCCCATTCTACTAGTTAACCCATCAAAGGTGTTCTTCCTTTCTGTTAAACTGCTTTTGATAGAAAGCATCTTTTAGTGCTTATTAGAATGTCCTTCTCTGTGTTGAACATGACCATATGATCCTGTATCCCTTCTCCTTTACCCATTAGAGCACACTTAGCCTACTCATCAGAGTTGTATGAAATTCCCAGTTTGATATTTGCAATGTCCTTGCCATATCAGATTCTGCTTCCTCTTTGGTTTGCTTTATTTCCTAAAACCTAGTGTTTGCATTTTCATCTATCTTTTCATTTGTCATTATTGAAAGATGCATATATTATATGGAATAAAATATTTATTTTTAAATATGCTTTAGTAATTGGTAATAAGTTGTATGAGAGGAAAAGCTATCAATTGTTTTTTTTTTGTCAAACAAATAAATTTATTCTAAGTTTCAGGCTTTGAGTAAGTCTGTGTCTATGAACTGAGACTTTTTGAAGTACTTCTTAGTTTAATACCTGCTTCGTTTTGTCAGAGTGGCTAGAGTGGATAGAGATGTAAGTTAAAAAGATTTGGATATTTCTCTTATATTCCTTGGATGGCTAGAATTGGATACAATTATTTCCCTTCCTTTGGGACATTTAACTATGAAAAAAAAAAAAAACTATTATGGCTCTATCGAGATCATTTTTGTTCTTGAGAGATTGTCTTAAGAATTTGAGTACTCTAGCATATTTGAAATCCATTTCTTTATATATTGTCTTTTCTGGTAGCATAATGAGATTTTTTTTTCAGATATTTATTGTGAGAACCAGGCCAATCTATAGGAGGCTAAATTTATGAGAGTGACAGACACCTCATATGGTTGGGTTTTCCTTGAGATTTTTTTCTTTATTTTTTCCTTTTATTTTATTTTATTTTATTTTATTTTATTTTATTTTATTTTACAATACCATTCATTTCTACATAACAGCCACAGATTCCCTTGTTCTCCCCCTTCCTGCTCCCTTCCCTTCCTCCCAGCCCCCCCTCCCGTTTCCACCTCCTCCAGGGCAAAGCCTCCCAGAGAACTGAGATTGACCTGATAGACTCAGTCCAGGCAGGTCCAGTCCCCTCCTCCCAGATTGAGCCAAGCATCCCTGCATAAGTCCCAGGTTTCAAACAGCTAACTCATGCAATGAGCCCAGGACCTGGTACCACTGCCTACATGCCTCCCAAACAGACCAAGCCAATCAACTGTCTCACCTATTCAGAGGGCCTGATCCAGTTGGGGGCCCCTCAGCCTTTGGTTCATAGTTCATGTGTTTCCTTTTGCTTGGCTATTTGTCCCTGTGCTTTATCCAACCTTGGTTTCAATAATTCTCGCTCATATAAACCCTCCTCTTTCTAGCTAAATAGACTCCTGGCGCTCTACCTGGGGCCTAGCCGTGGATGTCTGCATCCAGATTCCTCAGTCCTTGGATGGGGTTTCTGACCCAACTATTAGGGTGTTTGGCCATCCTATCACCAGAGTAGTCAGTCCCGGCTATCTCTCGACCATTGCCAGCAGTCTTTTGTGGAGGTATCTTTGTGGATTTCTGTGGGCCTCTTCAGCACTTTGTTTCTTCATTTTCTCATGTGGTCTTCATTTACCATGGTCTCCTATTCCTTGTTCTCCCTCTCTTTTCTTGATCCAGCTGGGATCTCCTGCTCTCTTTCCCTCGACCCTCGCCCTTCATTGCTCCCACTCATGTCCAGGATGTTCATGTAGATCTCATCCATTTCTCCGTCATTGGGCAGTCCTCATGTCTTTCTTGGGGTCCTCTTTTCCAGGTAGCCTTACTAGTGATGTGAGTAGCAGTCCAGTCATCCTTGTTCCACATCTAGTATCCTCCTATGAGTGAGTACATACCATGTTTGTCTTTCTGAGTCTGGGTTACCTCATCGGATGATTTTTTTGATCATCATTGCTGCAATGATGTCATTGTTTTTCTCTGCTGAGTAGTATTCCATTGTGTATATGTGCCACAATTTATTTATCCATTCTTCAGTTGAAGGGCATCTAGGTTGTTTCCAAGTTTTGGCTATTACAACCAATGCTGATATGAACATAGCTGAGCAAGTGCTCTTGTGGTATGATTGAGCATTTCTTGGGTATATGCCCAAGAGTGGTATAGCTGGGTCTTGGGGAAGATTGATTCCCAATTTTCTAAGAAAGCGCCATATTGATTTCCAAAGTGGTTGTACAAGCTTGCATTCCCACCAGCAGTGGAGGAGAGTTCCCTTAGTTCCACATCCTCTCCAGTATAAAGTGTCCTCAGTGTTTTTGACCTTAGCCATTCTGACAGGCAGGCGTAAGGTGGTATCTCAGAGTTGTTTTGATTTGCATTTCCCTGATGATTAGGGATGGTGAGCAATTCCTTAAATGTCTTTCAGCCATTTGAGTTTCCTCTGTTGAGAATTCTCTGTTTAGTTCTAAAGCCCATTACTCAATTGGACTGTTGGTCGTTTTGATGTCTAATTTCTTGAGTTCTTTTATATATTCTGGATATCAGTCCTCTGTCAGATGTGGGGTTGGTGAAGATCTTTTCCCATTCTGTAGGCTGTTGCTTTGCCTTGTTCACCATATCCTTTGTTCTACAAAAGCTTCTCAGTTTCAAGAGGTCCCATTGATTGATTGTTTGTCTCAGTGTCTGTTCTACTGGTGTTATATTTAGCAAGTGATCTCTTATGTCAATGCGTTCAAGACTACTTCCTACAGATTTTAAAACTCAGACTTTTCCACACTGAGTCCCCAGTATTTGCTGATTACATTGAGGAAATTCTAACTGGTACTGATTACAGTAGAGGCTTCTTAACATGAGCTTTTGCATAAAACTTGATCTTTGAAACCATTATCTGCTCTGTCATTTGGTGACAGTAATTTTTCCTTTGATTTTTATGCTGGAACCCTTGCTCCAGGTGAGTTTGTGGACCTGGGATGGATGTGTGGAGTCAGAGGTATGAAGAAATTGTGACCACCTGTTTTTCAAGCAAGTGGCCACTAATAGTCTGGGCTGTCTTTATACAGTTTCAAGGGCTTGCATGAACAGTTTTATAATCAGCTTTACTTCTTAAGATTTGAAATATGGTTACAATAATTGCCAGTTTGTTCCTTGCTTCTTTCCCCTCTGTCTCTCAACTCTCCCATGGGTAGCCATTATCTTTCTGATCTATATCTCTACTATCGGAAGCATAAGCCTTTTGCCAACTACAAAGGAACTTTTCTGACTAGCCACACCTACAGGTAGAACAGTGTGCCCAGTTGGCAGCAGATGCAGTTACAGTGTCATGCAGGATGAGAGACAGTTTTATCTGTTGTGGTTAATATTAACATCTGGGAGCGGCTGGGTTCTCATGACCAACCTATCAGCCAAAGCTGAATCGATCTATTCCGCATTCTGTAATACTCTATCCCCCCTGGGGGAATACCAAGTTTTTTCATTCATCTTATAGACAACACAACCCGGAGACTTTCTCTGAATTGTTGGCACTGTTTATCCCTTGTCCTTATGTCCATCTCTCTTAACTTCTTATGATACTGGCAGAGTTATTAGAAATGAGAGAAAAGGACTTTTTGTCATTCTATTTCATTCCCTGATCCTTGAATGTTCCAATTAACTCTCAATACTGTTTATTTAAAAATATTTTTTAAAACTCATAATTAAACATCATTCTTTCCAGAAAAGTTATGCAAATATGTAATATTAAACTTCATGACCTACTGTGACTTATTCAGGCCAGCAGTACACCTAGCACAATGAAAACAGGAGAGAATGTAGCACATATGCTCCCATGGTCATGTTCAGAATTGTGCAGGAATATATCCATAGCTTCTTCTTGTCTAGTGGGTCAAGGTCACCGGGGTCTTTCTACAAGGAGAGCCATTCATGCTTTTCTTAGGCCTTGTTCCCTGAAGAAGTCATATGGCTCCTGCCAAGTTTATTTCTCTGATGAATCAAAGAAGAAGTATTGCTTTTCAGTCTGTTCAGCCTGTCATATGTTTGGATAGATTGATATCTTTTGATCTCTTTTATGCCAGAATGGAAAGTAGAGCTCAATTTTACAACATATTCATTACTTTCAGAAGAAATCTAGCACATCTGAGTTGTCATTGGTAATATTTGCAATCAATCCCAAGCTCTGGAAAACCATTATTTTACTTTTTTATGGACATTTTCATTCTATTTTATGTCAGTGAAATTATAGTTTTAGTCCCTTTTTCTGTTTATCCTCACTTAAGTGTTTATGATGAAGTTGTAATGTTTCTTACATGCTACATTCTCTCTATGGATTAAAGACATTTTATGGACAGTAAAAATGGCTTTTCAATTCATTGGTCAATTAATAGTAGAATTTTAGGATATTTTGAATAATTCTGCTAGGTATATTTGTCTTTCAGTTTATACATGGATATATGCTTTCTGGAAGTAGAACTGTTAATTCTATTGACAATTTGACACTTACTTGTTTGATAGCTACCCACCATCTTCTATACTAGACAACACCATCAACATTATATGAAAGTTCCAATTTATCAAGGTTCTCATTAAAAACTTTTTTATCATCTTGCTTTGTAGTTATATCTATAATAGATTTTGTGAAGTAGTCTTTTATTTTAGGATTAGAATTTTTTTTCATTCACCACAGAACGTAGGTATGCCAGAAAACAAGGTAGATTACCCACAGACCTTCTCCTCTCTGTTCTCCCAGACACAATCATCCGTCTCATCCCCAGCACTGCAACAGAACATCAGCTGCAGCCTTCCTTCTCCTCCTTCACCAACATCTGCTGTGGACCCCACAGGCCATCCCCTGCTAAACTCACTCCTACTTGTCACTGTATCCCAGCCCCCAACTCCATCAGGCACAAACTGCTAAACCACAACTGCCAGAAAACCAGGTATAGTGCCCTCATATCTTCTCCTCTCTCTCTCTCCCCCAAGACACAATCATCCAGTCTTGACCCTGGCACTGCACCTGAACACCAACTGCAGCCCTCCTTACCACCACCCACATGTCCTGTGGATCTCCAAGGCCACAACCTCCTAATCTCACTTCCCCTACTCCGCTGTATCCTAAGCCCCAACTACAGCAGGTACCCCTACTAAACCAAGGGCCTCACCTCCCATGGCAACAAGTAGGATGAAGACAGACTCACAGCTCTCCTACTGCTCCTGAGGCCCAGTCTGAGGCCCAGTCCTTCAGTTTCATCCCTAGCTCTGTAGTTGGAAACCTGCTGGTGTCTCCCTTTCCTCTGTGACCTCATCCCTAAGGGATCACAAAGACCTAGTCCTTCAAACTTCCTTCAGCCAACTCATCTCAATTACCCAGCCTGCACCATTAGCAGGCATTTCTCATGAGCACACCAGCTGAATAGACAAACACAAACATACACACACACACACAAAACAACAACAACAACAACTAAAACAGCAACACAGCCATCACACTCTCTGAAAATCCAGAGAGGAAATGGAAACCAAAGAACAAAATACCCACCTAACAAAGACAAACCCAGAAATCAGCACCTACACATTTAATTATCCCAAATCCAGCAACAGCCAACAAAGCATATATACCCAGTAGAGCTCAACTACACTACCAGAGCAGGCCACCATAGTTGAAGCACAAGAAAAAGACCTTAAAACAGCTTTTATGAATATGATAGAGGTCCTCAAAGAGGAAATTAATAAATCTCTTAAATAAATCCAGGAAAATACAAACAGTGCAAGGAAATAAATAAAACTGTTCAAGGCCTGAATTTGGAAATAGAATCAATACAGAAATATCAAACTTAGGGAGTTCTGTAAATGAAAAATTTAGGAACACAAACAGGAACTCCAAGCTTCATCAGCAGACTAGAAGAGATGTAAGACAGAATCTAAAAACTCCTGACACAAAACATCTAGGTAATCTGGATCTCTGTGAAAAGACCAAACCTAAGAATAATAGGTATAGAGGAAGGAGAAGAATCTCAGCACAAAAGCCAAGAAAAAATTTTTTTTATCAAAATTCCAGAAGAAAATTTTCCTATCCTAAAGAAGGAGATGCTTATAAAGGTACAAGAAGCAAATAGCACACCAAGTAGATTGGATCAGAAACGAAAACTTCCTTGCCACATAATAAAACACAAAACATTCAAAACAAAGACAGATCATTTAAAGCAGCAATGGAAAAAGACCAAGAAACACATAAAGGCAGACCTATTAGAATTACACTTCTCAATGGTGACTCTAAAATTCAGAAGAGCCTGTACAGATGTGCTGCAGACTCAAAGAGACTACAAAGGCCAGCCAAAACTACTATACCTAGCAAAACTTTCGATCACCATAGATGGAGAAAACAAGCATTTTCATGAGAAAGTCAAGTTTAAACAATATCTATCCACAAACCTATCCCTATAGAAGGCACTAGAAGGAAAACTCAAGGATGTTACCTATAGTCAGGAAAACACAGGCAATATATAATCTCATATCAGCGAAATCAGAAGAAGAGAAGCTCTCTCTCTCTCTCTCTCTCTCTCTCTCTCTCTCTCTCTCTCTCTCTCTCTTACACACACACACACACACACACACACACACACACACACACACACACACACATACCATCACTACCACTACCACTTTCTTTTCTGGTCTTCTCAATTTGGTATTCTGTATGACTCTTGTTCTTTAATAGTCAGAACCCCTCATACCAGGGACCCATAGTCCCCCTAGGCTGGGTCTCAGGGAGACATTTATCTTTTTTTCAGTCCTCCATTCTGGTCTGGTCTCTCCAAAATCCCACTAAATAAAGACAAGATGAGATATCTACACCAAAACCTCAATCATAACTCCATGTGCCTAGATCCAAGTGCAAAAACGCAAACACTAACAACCTAGACACTCTATCTCCCCCAGCAGTCAGCAACATTCATGTATTTGGACCTGAGAAAAATAGTTTCGTTGAAGCACCAGACAAGAACTTCAAGTTAGCAACTATGAATATATTCAAGGTCCTTATAGAGGATATGAATAAATACCTTAGTGAAGACCATGAAATACAAAGAGTTGAATATGAATAGCTGAATGAAATAATGAAAACAATTCATGACATAACAATAGATTTTTACTAAAAAATAGAATCACTGAAGAAAATCCAAAATGAAACAAAGCTGGAAATGAAAAACTCAGGATGCCAAGGATAATGCAGTAGTCTTACCAACATATTACAACACATGGAAGAGTATATCCTGAAATCTTGTTAGAGCTCTTCATTCTATGAATGTTTTCATATCAATTTGGGCATTTTCATTTAAAAATACCATCTTTAAAGTTTGTGTTTTATGTATATGAGCAGTACCTCTCCATCACCAGTTGTGTGATTTTCTCTATGCTAGGAAAAAAACACGTAGAAATTGAAGTGTTTCTCTCCCCTGTTCTCTGAATGAATGTGGTTTGGCATATTTTATTTAATGTAAGTTTTCTATTGACATTTTAAAAATCTTGTTTGTTTTAGTTGTATAATAAATGATAGATACAAGATAATTCTGTACATATAATCAACAATATAATAGATGTTAAAATTAGTAATAAAAACAAAGAATATAAGATGTACCAAGAACTAGACTATTTTAAAAGCTGTTTATATCTTCATTGGAATATCTGACTTTTTCAGTTTGATGATGAGCACAGGATATTAAGCAAATTATCCTTGAGCATTTTGTAGTCTGTTCAGTGCTATTGGGTTGATATCAGTATGAAGGGCACTGAGGGTAGAAGTCAGCCTGTACTAGAGTTATGCCTTCAAACAGATTTTTTATGTGTAAAACCACAATATGAGAATTATAAACAAACACAAGAATTTATACTTAACAGGTTCTAAGTAACTAATTTAAGTAAATATATTTATAATCTCAAGGATATGGATATCAAATATGTTATGTCTACTGGAAATTAGCCTAGTATCAAACTGACATCTATTTTTCACTACATCTAATGTAGTGGAATACATTATTGCTATTTGCTAAATGTCTCTCTAATTTTATTCAGGAATTGTAATAGTGAGATATACTCAGAGTGCTTAGAATATAACCACAGGGCACTTCTCAAAGCACAGGGCTGTAATTGCTTTTTCTTGAAAATATGAACACATTTTGCATTTTGCCTTGCAATATATTTGTACTTGTTTATATACAAAATGTGTACAATCAGCAAAAAATAAAAATGTTTCAGCAATAGATTTGTCCTGTGGCATCATGCATCTTCTACCCCAACTCGGGATACAATATTTATGCATAATCTAATTAAAAATACATGATGGTGATGATATGGGTAAACTTTAATTTTTAGGATAGATATTCTCATGAGTGTCAGGTTCAAAAGAAATTTAGGACAAATGGCTATTTGTGGTGCCTATTAAATAAAATACCAAGACTCATGCTAGCCTCCTGGCTTCACTATCACAACTACCTGTGGCTCTTCTCAGCCCTTCTCATCCCACACATCCCTTAAATTTTTCCAGCTCATGGGCTTCCCTCCCCAAGCTTCTCATTCCTATATAACCCAGCCATTTCAGCCATGATCTCTCTTGGTCCTCTCTTTTGGCTTCCTCTCTTGGTCCTCCCCTCTCATCTCTTGGCCTGGTCTAATCTACTAGCCTTATTTAGTCTACTACTTTCTCTCCCTGATCTTGGCTCTTCCAAAGACCTCTAGCTGTACTCTCCTTCATATGTACAATAAAAATCTTCCCCTCAAGCATAACATGAAGCAGTCATGTCCTCATTTTATAGAACACGAAGTTGACTACAATTTGAAAGAATTCTTGCTGGGCGGTGGTGGCACACGCCTTTAATCCCAGCACTCAGGAGGCAGAGGCAGGCGGACCTCTGTGAGTTCGAGGCCAGCCTGGTCTCCAAAGCGAGCTCCAGGAGAGGTGCAAAGCTACACAGAGAAACCCTGTCTTGAAAAAAAAAAAAAAAAAAAAAAAGAATTCTTTAAAATGTGCCATTTTTCTACTGGTAATTCTCATAGAAATTGGAGTAATAGTGCTAGCTACTTAAAAATGTTCTGTTGTTATCACTAGAATTAGAAACAAAGAAAATATTGGCAAATCTGCTTCCTGAATATGAAAATTGAAATGATTGACAACATTAATAAAATATAATTATATTTTTACTGTACATGATAGTAAGGGTATTAGAAAAATTATGACCATTGTCAATCATCTACACATGTCAAACATACATGTAACAGGTGTGCAAATTATCTGGAAAATCATATAATTATATAGCAATATAAATATAAATATAAATATTATATAGATATTATATGGTTGAAGTGAGAAGCCCCATAAATTATTTTGAAGATAATCTAGTGCCTGAAGTGTAGTTAATGAACATTATGTCAATTCTTGAGGGTGGGGAACATATAGAACGATCCTAAACTCAAGGCTGTTTAAGTTACATAGTATCTCAAAGATGAGATAATTTGCAGATGGTAAATATCTGTGCATTTAGCCCAGCATTATAGGTATAATATATACAATAAATAAGGTTAACTTTATTATATACTATTTTAATAAGAATAAATATATTAAACTTATTGAAAATTGGACAATTTCTCCACATGATATCAATGCTTGCCTGTTGCACAAAATGATGATCTAAAGTAAAATTATTTTTATCTCTTCCATACCTTTTTGATAATTGACTTGAAATTTCATATACTTTTATTTGAATGTTTACCTGACTATTTTTAATTAATTTTATTTTTTGAAATTATAGTATAGTTTTATAATTTCCCCATTTACGTTCCTCCCACAAAACCCTCCCATATATGCTTCCTTGCTCTCTTTTTAAATTCATGGCTCCTTTTTAAATTAATTGTTGTTATATGTGTATATGTGTATTTATATAAGTATATATTCTTAAATGCATAAATATAACCTGTTTGGTCCTTATAGTGATACTTGTCTGTATGTTTTTAGAGCTGACCATTTAGTTTTAATAACTGATTTGTTTATTCTTCTCTGAGCATGACTATTTCTCCCACACTTAGCATTTTTAGTCACCTGTAGTTTTGTGTGTACAGTTGGGGAAACTTCTTTTTGCTACAGATGGGGACCATTACAAAAAAAACAATCAAATACAAATTTAATCAATCAAAATACATAGATTTGAAGCACAGTCCCACTGGATTCAACTACAATACAGCTTCCATACCTAAAGTTCAAGGGTCATTAAAGAAAACGAAACAGAAAGATCCTAAGGCAAAGGATCTCAGAATTTGCTGAACCTCTTGTCTCCTAGGAATGTCAGAAGCTAAACCCAACATGACTGCCCTGAAATGAGCTGAGCAATGACAACAATAATAATCATGTTTTAATAGAAAAAAAAGGATAGTTACCTTTAGAGTATTTAACAAATTGCCTGGTGCTGGGTGAACCAAATATTTCATCCAATATTATACTGAGAATCATTTTTATGTATACTTAAATGACTACCCATAAAATAAATATCAACTGTGCAGTAATCTAGGAAGGATTCTTTGTTTCTCTGTATCATCAGTATTTTCTCTATTCAGTTATGGGTTTCAATAACTACTATTTTCTTTTAAGTCTAATTAATAAAATGAAAAGATTCCAGTTTTACATTAATTATTTTCTCTTTTGGTCATGATTTGAAAGTTAATTTACTTTTGATTCAATATCACGGTTTGTTTATGAGTTAAGGTAAGTTGGACAGTAGCTTTTAAATCTGTGAGCTATGATCCCATATATAGAGGTTGCATAGCTGAATGTATAATTTACCACCAAAATTGCCAAGAATAAAATGTTTCTGAATCCGTAATTGTCAAAAATTAATTCAAAATCAAACATATAATAAAACGGATGTGCTTTGGCCATGTTCACCTGTACTGTGTTATCTGAGTTTTACTGAAACGTTGGTTCTGAACACACAAATGTCCTTGTAGTGTTGCTCATGCAGTCATGCCAAACTCAGCTTGAAATGCTATGGTTTAGAGTCAATATGATGCTAGCACTTTCCTGGTTCTCCTACTCTCTTCCTGATCCATCTGGGACCTCCTGCTCCCCTAAGATCTCCTTCCCCTGACCCTTGCCCTCCATTAACCCCCCTCACACCCAGTTTGCTCATATAGATCAATATGATTTTGTGTTGTTTTCATTGTGCATAAAAGTATCCCTGTTCTTATGGAAACAAAATAGTTTAACTACAAAAACTATAGACTGTCTGTATTTTGCTACTGTGATGATTAGGTTTTTGTTTAAAATGTTTTTCAAATATTTTTATCAATTTTTATTTTTTTAAATTGAAAATAGTATTCTCTCATGCAATATATCCCAACCATGGTTTCCTTTCCCAACTCCTCCCCTTTCCCCCACCTTCCCTCTCCCCTAGATCAACATTCCCTCTCTTTCCCTTCAGAAAAGAGCAGTTCTCCAAGAGACAACATCCAAACATGGCAACACAAAATACAATAGGACAAAGCAAAAACTTACAATTTTAAAATTAAAATATAATTACAATACCTTCTCTCTCCCTTTCTTCCATTTAACCCCTCCCATAACCCTCTACTACCTGTCAAATTGATGTCCTCTTTTTCTTTGAGAAAGATATATGAGTGCATAAATATGAACATATAAGATGGTGAATCTCTTTTGGCTTATGTGTCTATTATTTTAGGGCTGACCATGATGAGAGAAAGGGAGCAGTAGTCTCTTTCAGGTATGTGCCTACTAATTGGTTAGCCAGCACAAAGTTTAGCTGTCATTTTCTCACTACAGAGAATCATTTAGAAAGAGAGCTTCAGCTGATAAACCTAGACCAAGTTGGTTTGTAATCATGTCTGTGCAGGATGTTGTTAATTAGCAGTTCATGTGGGAAGATTCAGCCCGCTTGGGGTGGGTACCATCCCCTATGAAGTAAGTCCTGAATGATATAAAAGGTGGCACAATGTAGCCATCAGCAAGCAAGGGTGTGTACATTTTCTGTGTGATATGGACTGTGTATGTGATGTGACTTAGCTGAAATATAGATTGCAACCTGGAATTGTAAGCCAAATGAGAACTTTCCTTTCCTAAGCTGCTCTTAGTCATAGTATTTTATCAGCAATCATAATGAAACGAGAAGAGCTACTACCAATCCTCATATAAATGTCAAATTAGTGCATCTTTCAATAATGATAGGCTTGATTTTAAAAGTTGCTGTTTGAGTTGATGCCTTTTGTGTCATAAGAAAATTATTAGATTATTTATATAGCAATTAGGAAATTTTTTTCAACAATTTCTGAAAAGGTCCAAGTATCTGCCATTTTATTACATATCTATGAACAGTACTATCCCAGCATTGATGACTGTAAAATTAAAATAATGGTCAACTCTAAAAAATGCTGATGATGGCCTATATCCTGCAGCATTAAATATACTGCCAAAAGCTAATTCCTCATTGTAGTTGAAGTTTTCCTGTGTCCACCCAGCTCCTGCAGCCACTCAAACCCAAGTAAATACATAGAGACTTGTATTACTTACAAACTGTATGGTTGTGGCAGGCTTCTTGCTATCTAGTTCTTATATCTTAAATTAACCCATTTCTATTAATGTATAAGTTGCCATGTGGCTCGTGGCTTACTGGTACTTTACATCTTGCTTCTCATGGTGGCGGCAGCTAGCAGAGTCTCCTGACTCAGCCTTTCTGTTCCAGAATTCTCTTCTCTGCTTATCCTACCTATACTTCTTGGCTCAATACTGGCCAATCAGCATTTTATTTATTAACCAATCATAGCAACACATTCACAGCATACAGAGCGATATCCACAACACCTCATGTATGATGGCTAGTTTTAACTGTCAACTTGACACAATGAACAATCATATGAGAAGGGAGTTTCAGGGAGATTCAGTGAGGTCTTCGTTAGATTGATCTGTGAGAATTTTTTCAGAGGATTATCTTGATTAATGAACATATTGGGCTAATGCGGGTAATACCATCATTCCTGGGGCAGAGGATCCTGGACTGTATTAAAAGTTAAGGAAATAAGGTGGGCACAAACATGTATACATTAATGTATTGCTTTCTGCTTTTGACTAGATGTGATATAAACAAGTTTCTTCAACTTTGACATCTCTGTAGTGATGGATGGTAACTGGTATTGTGAGCCTAATAAATTCAGAAAAGGAAACTAAGACATTATTAAAAAATAAACAGATATATTCATTTCATTAGTATGTCCATTTAACCTCATTGTAATGTGATAGAATTACATTATCAGCAAATGTTTGGTTTGCATTCTTTTCTTGAACCTAAATATCCATCGCTGTATAAATATTTCCTTTGTGAAAGGGGGCCATGAATGGGAAAAGTTTAAGAAAACTACACTTGACTATCAAAATGTTTGAATAACACTAGGCTATAGTGAAAATGAAGATCTAAACTGTCATTAAGTTTTCATTGTACAGAGAGTAGAATCACAGGACATGAAGTTTCTAGTTACTAGAGAAAAGCATTTTGTATGGAAGCAATGATTACTTACTGCTCTTCTATTATGTAACCCTCAATCATATGAATTCCCCTTTGTTGTAATTCTGTTCACCAATAATTCCTAGAAATATTCACTTGATTTCCTGTGATTTCTAAAATATTGAGAAGTAATATTGGTCGATGTGCAAGCATTTTGGTAACCAAGTCAGGTCCTTCTGTTGATGTAAATTTATTGATTATCTACATCATAAATCTATTTCTCACATGAATCACCAAAGTGCAATTCTAGCATTATGAATCTGAAAGTACTCTGCCACTTTATAAAACTGAGCAGCAATACTATTTTGCATTGCATTTGTGCTCTCTGAAAATTATAGGAATTGCCTATACAGGATGTTAGTAACTGGCATTCAGTTTTCTTTGATGATAGAGGTAATCTCAGAATTTGAAAGTTGCTCACACCCCATTTAACTTAATAGCTAAATAAAATTAAAATAGGCTTGAATAAAACCCTACCATAGAGAAGTTTTTAAATGGAACAGTGATCTCTCACGGATATTGATTATGCTCTCCTTAGGGATCAGCTGCTACCCTCATTTGTGGCCCTTCTTTTACTACTTGGGAAAACATTGTGGATGATGAAATACACAAGCAATAGAAGGGTTGTCTTCTACAATGTGTTGGCATTTGTCATGTTTTATATTTATAAGCCATAGCACCATTCATTTTTCATATTACCCTTTTAAATACGGGCTCATTTCTTAACAGCTTTATGCCAGAGTTAAAATGTCAGCTATACATCACTTTCCAAAAGTTCAAAACAAAATTTGGCAGTGGTGACAAGAATTCTAAAGATATTGGTTCTGCTCACATCATCCTTCAAGTGTGTACTGTTCTTTCACCTTCAATGAAAAGGTATCCCTTAACATACGGGAATTTGGTACTTTTATCATGTGTGAAATCAGAGGTATTCTTAATTCTATCAGTTTGTTCTCTCTAAACCTTGCTTTCTTCTTCTACTTTTGTGCACCCTGTGTCCACTGTCTAGTACATTCTGTTTTCTTTCCATGGCATAGGTTCCAGCAATGTACTTAAATATATATATAGTATATGTATATATAGTGTATATGTATGCAATATGTACATGTGTATGTATATGTATTAGAGAGAAAAATTGAAACATGCATCTAAACACAAAAGAAAATTAAATCAATGGTAGTAAGTTAGCCATTTATATTTTTAATTGCACAGCACATTCTCCTCTCCTTTACTCTTCTGGGTAATTTATTCCAGTCCATTTCAAGTTGACAAAACACATATTAAAAATTAGAAAGGAAAAAAAGAGCACACATGGTGTATTACTGGACTTCAACGTATTGTTGAGAGTGGTTTTTCTGTCTATTGTCTCCTTTGAGTGTGTATGTAAATACTTGTATGCATATTATACTTTAATTCACCTAACACATTTACAGTTCAAACTTAGATGCCAATACATAAATTCAAGCAAGTCAACAATAATATTTTCAAGGTGAAATCCTCTTTTTAATAACGACTTTTTGCAATTATTTCTGTAAGAATGTGAATATATAGAACAATCTCTTGGATGGTGAGCAATAAAGGAAATAGATATAGACAGTGTTACATTCCATAGTAAAAGATCCACAGTATTATATGGAGAACATGATAGAGATTATTTCAGAGATAAATAACTCTATGGGAAAAATGATAAGGAAAAGTTGACAGTGAATACACTTATGGTGGTATTTTATTTTTACTGAAATGTGATTTTCATTGCATGTTAATAAATAAAGTTGAGCGGGGGTCAGAGCTGTTAGAGCCATAGAAAGAGCGTGGCAGTGGTGGCGCACGCCTTTAATCCCATAGATTTCTGTGCGTTCAGGGATACAGCCAGCATTGGAGACATACACCTTTAAACCTGGAGGGCTGTACTTACAGGCAGTGATGAGGCAGTCATGTGTTTGGGTTTACAACCAATGAGAAGGCAGAACAGAAAGACTATATTAAAGACATACACACAGGAAGTTCCTCTCTTTCGGAGAGGTAGGAGCACCACAGGAGTAAGGGTAAGGTTTTAGCTCTGAGCTCTGATCTCTTGGCTTTCTCTTTTACATTGGTTCTGTGTTTCTTATTTAATAAGACGGTTGGTTACATCTACATACACTTGTTTTACTATAACACAGGACACACTTTGGGTTGTGGGAACTAATGAACCTCAAAATACAGACTAGATATTGGGGGCATTTACACACAAACATGAGTTAGCTCTCCCTCTGGAAGGCTGTGACTCAGGAATTTCATTTCCTGAACAAGTGTGTAAAAGGACACATCTCCCACGTTGAAAATTAGTATTCTTTACTTGTCAGAAAATCGATACCCAATTTTCCTACTAAGCAGATTTTGAAACCTGTGTTTATGGGATTCAACCTTAATTTTCTGATTTGATCTTTAATGGGTTTTCATGTTGGCATTAGAAACCTGTTATGAATCTCTGTCTTTTATGATGACTCCTTCCATCCAGGGACTGCCTCTAGCATACTCTATTTCAGATTAAGGCTAGTACCATATACTATTTAATTTTTTTTTTCATTTTACATACAAACCCCTGTTCCCCCTCTCTCCCTTTCTGCCATTCTCATTACCTCCTCCCATCCCACCCCCATCTACCCATCATAGGGGGTAAGGCCTCCCTTGAGTGTTCAACAAAGCCTGGCATAAATTCAAAGCAATGATCGAGAAATCCTGATTCCAAACCTAACCATTACATTGAAGTTACAGAAGCAACTTCAAAACCACAGTACTGTATTATCATTATTTATAACAAAGACAGGTTGAGTCTGAGGGCCCATTGACCTTTGTGTACTAACTTTAACTTTCTCACACTAGGACCTTTATTTGCTCATAAATATCAAATATACAGAAGTGCAGTTTTTTTCTTGCTACTGCTCTATGGTTCAGTTATGCTGCTACAGTCTCTGTGTGTTTCACAAAACAAACAAAGCAAGATTTGATCCTCTGCCTTGTAATGGCTGAGATTTAGAAAAACAAACATAAAAATGTCAGCCATCGCATGCCACAACTGTAAAGAACGTTATAATTGAACCATCGAATTTATAGCCTTCCATTCACAGGAGATGGGTCCTAAGACCCAGCCAAATTTAGCTGAATGACTCAAGATTCATTGGTAGTTAGTAGAAGAGATGCTTATCATGGCTATTCATTTCTCCAGAATTTGTATAAAACAAACAGGCAAAGATATTAGCAAACTCTTTCATAGAATATCTGAAATCTGGAAGAATATCACTTTTCTTTTTCAAGAAAGCTGCACCATTTTCTTCATTGTCCTTAACTTCTTTCTGCATCATTACTTTCTTCTTTTAAGCTGGTGACATGTCTTATACTTCATGGAGAAAAATGTTCCTGAATTGATAGGCATAAGAGTCACTACAAGTTTTCTGAAATTAGGTCTACTCTTCTGTTCTTTCTAGTCAGGAGTTGGGATCTTTTTCAATATTCTATTCCTTTGTCTCTGAGTTATACAATCTACACCCAGAATGACCCTTAAAACATTCCATTTTCTTAAACAGTGCCTTTTATCTTAGCTAATCCATCTCTGTCTGCACTGGATTGTAGTTTATTCCATCCTTTCTAGGACATTCCTCCTCAGTATATTTTGATAATCAGTAAATGCAGTTCTCCCCTTCTAGTTTTGTTATGTATGTACTTATCTAAGCTGCTCTCATTTAAAAAACACCAAAACTGTTTTTCAGGCTTATCTTTCTCTTTCCCCTGGAATGCGTAATTCTAAGAAGGATATTCTACACTTAACATATCTATTTCTTATGTCCTTGTATCTTTTCAGTCATTTCAATTTACTATCTATTGTTCAAACTCCAAAGACAATGCCTTTGCTGTGGTTTATAAGTTGTTTCTTTATTGCTAAATCTCATGATTATTTTCTGTATAATATCTGACAGTGGTAACTCTACTTCCTCCCTGAAACTCTACTCCTTTCTTATTTAAGGTCAACAATTCCTACTATTCTGAATGAGTTTTATTTGGCTCTTATTTGATATTTTCTATGTATCCTCTATGTATATCTTAAATGTTACCTTTCCTAATATGTCACATCTATGGTATTAGGTTTTCTTATCTTAATTCCTTGCTTTCTTCAAGTAATCTTATGTAATATCTTGGTCCCACCTAATACATTAAGTGGTTGGCCTCTAAATAGTTGTTCTCACTATCCAAATTTTGCTGCTGATCTCCATAATTTGTATCTAGATGCTTATCAGATATGTGAATATAGCAACATTATAAATATATTGAGCATATCTCCCAACTCTCCTTCCTAGTAAGTTCTTCTGTTTATGTTCTTTACTTATTGCTCTATCAAAATGTTTACTTATTTATCAGAGAAAATTCTGAGATACATGTCTTATTCTTCTCTAAGTATATTGCTTAGAGTTCTATTGCTTCTACCAATTTAGCACAATATCTTTAATACTGCCACTACCACAGTTCTTCATCCATAATTCATAGGATTTGATCATATATTTTCAATATTTTTACTAAGTTTTCATTATGTGCCAAGAAGTGATCTGAGTTTGGATGATAAACAGAACAATCTTTAATCTCATAAGAAACTTCATTTGTACTGAAAGGTCAAATAAAACATAAATATACACAATTCAAACATTGACAGACTTTATATATAATAAGGAATTCTCAGTATATAGTTATAGATGAAGTAACTATGAGGGTCCTTTATAGAGAAATAGCATCTGATGTGATTACAATAATAAAGAGGCATCCAAGTGAATGGATGTAAAGAACTTTAAATATAACAGAGTGTCATTGAGCTTAATGAGTCCACAAATAGTAAAAGTTTACCATAACAGAAACTTCATTGTAAACTAAGTGAAAGTGGATTAAGTTAAAAGGCAGATGTGACTGTACCTGAAGTCGTGAGCAAGGTAATAGAGTCTGGATTCTCACAATCAAGTGTGGCCACTCTCGCCAATGAAAGCAAATAAATGTAATGGTGAAAATGGCAGAAAAGGATCTTAATCAGAGTGGTAAGATGGAAATTGAGCATTTTGACAGATTTTCAAATTATTGTCATGAGCGTTAGGTATATGTGGAGGAAGGCTTTACGTGTTGGGAGATATACACAATTAAGCAGTACAGGTGAAATTGAGATAAGGCTGATCCCCACCTCAATTCTGCATTGGAGAAGTCCTTATCACATTAGGGGTCTATCCTGTTTCCATGAGATTTTTTTCCCTGTTCAAGTGCGACACAATGATAAGGAGATCTGTCTGTGAGGCTCTGTTTTTTTTTTTTTCCAGGCATTCAAGGTGACTTCAGGATTAAAAGACAATGACTATAGAGCTTTAGGTGCCTTTCGGCAAGTATAGAACAAGGTCTTGTAAAAACTGGCAGTACAACGCCTCATTTAGTTTTATATTTCTACCTTCAGGATTGAAGGCAGATGAGATTCATTAGCTATCTCAGTTTTTGGACGGATTCTCCTTGAATGATTCTACATGCAGTGCTGAACAGGGGTCATCCCAACAAACTTAAGAAAAAAAGAACAGAAGCAAAATAGAGGCAGTGATGTCAGGTTTTTCTCCTGTTTGCTGTACTTTAGGGGCTCAAGAGTCCAAGCATTTTAGCAAAAGCAGGTACTAAGGACATGTTATAAGATCATTGGGTCTTTTAAGGATATGTTACTGAGTTTGAATTTCTAGTCTAGATTTAGGGGGAATGGAAATGAATGGAGGACTCTGATTTCATCTACATTTAATCTCTGTAGAATACAGGGCATAAATAAACAAAGGCAGACAGAGGGAAATCAGAGCAAGGGTCAATGGATGGAGTTGCTGTCCTAATGAGAAACAATCAAAAAGAGAATGGTGACCAGTAGTTAGATTACAGATATCTTTTAGCATTACTGCTGACAAGACTTATTGATGGATTAGCTGAAGAAAAAGAAGTGGAATCAAATATGTAGCTTAGTAACTGACCTTTTGCCTTTTAATTTTGGCATCCTATCCTTAAACTCATTCTCTCACACAACACAAGTGTGGCTTTCTAAAAGCATATTCTGAGAGTCCATGGATATTACTCAACACTCTGCAAAGTACATACATGGAATTACCTGGCACAAAAGTGCTATTAATAACAAAGTGTATCAGTACTCTGTTTGTCAAGCCTAAGTGATACTGCCTCTGAAAAATCTTTCCTAGTTTGATAATAGGATAGTGATAAACGTTAATGGAACAATTCCTGTGTTTCCTGCAGTATGAAGGTCCATGAATGCATTTGTGAGATGAGAACTGTTTTTTCCCTCCATTTCACACTCCAAAAAACTGAGACTAGAGTAATGAATTATTTCCTTAAAGATTCAATGTTAAGAAAGGTGGACAGCTGTAATTTCAATTTAGATGATTTGACTGGAGGTCTTAATAACTATGGAGCCACTTCACTCTGGAGGTAGAAACAGAAGGACAGTGCTTTGATTTTAGATTTAATTAAATTGCATTATAGCTGTTAATTTGACTGTCCACTCAACCATGAATTCTTTGAAGGTGTGCCCTTATATTTTTACATCCATACTAGAGACGTGTTATACATAGTCTTTCAGCCAGTACTCACTGAATATATATTTACATTCTAGAGAGTTATATACAGCTAATTATTTCCCCAGAGAAGTAGTTTGGGTTTAGTTAAATTCACATATTCGTCTAACAAGTTTTATAGATGTGAATTAGTCTCTAAGGGAGTTAGCAATCGGCAAAAAATTATACTTGCAATCACTGTACTGAGATTCAGTTGATGGCAGGGTATTGGGAAGGACAAAAGCAATTGTTTTGCATTGTTTAACTTTTAAGTGTTATTTCAGGGAGCTGGTAGCTGTCTACTTTTCTGAAATTTGGAAGCCTCCTACGTCCTGATTCTCTGAGAAAGATCTGAGCTCTTGTCTCTGATGTAGAGCTCACTTAAGAAAATTAATGGAAGAGAAAATAAGATTAATTCCTGTTTTCAAAAGAATCATTTTTGACTTTGCAAAGTTAGACAACTATAGCACTGAACACAAATACACACTATTAAATGAGTTCATGCTTTCATTTTAGAACTAAAATTTACGAAAGCTACATTTTGCTAGTCCTTGCATAATCTTGCCTTGGTGTGGGTCATAGATCCTTGGGTGGGTTTGCTTGTTCATTTTTTTAAAAAAGGTAATAAAGCTCTTTCTAGATCATTCTGTGCTTCCAGAGCTTGGGGAAAACTGAAGTTCAGATATTTCCCCCCTTAGTTTGGCCATTCCAGCCAACTTTAAGGATTTAGATAACCAGGTTCCCTTACTAAGTAAAGCTGTGGAACTACAGAAGGAATGCCCATTATTCTTTCTAATGGTGCTCTCCCGAATAGCCAGTAACAGTTAATGAAAGCTAGGGATTTCTATAAGAGAACACCTTAGAGAAAAGAAGAGACCAGATCTAGGACACATAAAAGAACTGTAGGGAGTGGCAGGCAATCAGGAATAAAATCCCAGGGTTACAATAAGCAGTCAATAAAGAAAAGGGTACATATGGTGATTGAGAAAATTAGGAACAGCTGGCAAGGAACAAAGCAAGAAAGACATTGTTCCTAGGACAATTGGCAAAAGAAAGGAAATAAAGAAAAGAGAGCAAGAGAAACAGTCTTCCCCAGGTCAGAGCATACCAATTGGTTGTCTAACACTAAATGATCAGCCCTGAAAATACACATACAAAGAAAATTATATGGACTGTGCAAGTTATATTTAGGAATTTATATGTATACATTTATTGTATGTATTTATACAATATATATATTATATATAACAATTAATAAAATGAGTGTCATCATCGTTAAAGAGAACTAGGAGGGATAATGTGGGAGTTATTGGAGGATGAAAGGGAAGGGGAAATGATATAATTATATATTACAATTATCAAAATAAAAGAAATATTTGAAATAAAAAATGAAGGAGAAGATGATAAAGGAAAACAGAACAGAAAAGAGGAATCCAAGAATTGCAATACTGGCATTAAGAGTAAGACAACAGAATATGTATGCAAATTGAGAGTGGATCACTGAGGAGAATGACTTGATCCTGAATTCTTGAATTACAATTTATTTATCCTGACTAGAACCAAGAGAAGAAATGGTTTAATTTTCCTGGGCTATAAAACTGAAGGAAATTTAGTGACAGAAAGCTCACCATATCGTTTTATATCCTCCTCCTTTTTGATATGAAAATGAGGTCCATGAGTATTTCTCTGGGGGCAGGAAAATCTGGTGGTTTCCAGATAGAAAGAATTTCTTTAATCCAGTGCTCTGCCTTTTTGTTGTTATCCCCCATGCATTTTCCCTCTATGTGGAACTCCAGATGTCCTGTCCCTTGTCTGGTCCCAATGCTTCTCAATGTTGATCTTCTCTAAAATAAATGAAGATATTGTAGGCTCCTCTTGTCTACATAGGTTGATCGTTGGCATTTATGTTCTTGCTTTCTTCCATATGCAGATCCAGTATCAAATATCCCATAACTGAATCTAACAGATGTCGTTCAATATCAACCTAGGCATCCTTCTCATCTCTGCTTTCTGATTGCGTCTCAGCACCTTTTTGTTATAGCTATTAGCAATGCTCCTACTGGGCCCTCTGGTGGCAACGATTGAACATGGAATTTGTTGAAGATGTGGCTCATTTAAATTATCCAGGTATTTTGGCATGTCTTAAAAGGCAATGGGATATAAACCAAAGTAGAAGGTACAATTATTGAATACTTCTTAGTCTACTGATCACTCTAATGTAGCTTCCCTATTGGTATGGGAATGTAAAATACACTATTTTGTCTTTGTTAAAACTATATGAAATGATCAAAGGATTAAATAAGAGCCATCTAAGTGATCCAAATGCCTGGGATAACCAGAAAAAGAACTATGATTGAGAAAGGAAGAAATTTCGAATGACAATATGTTTACTAAAACATTAGCTTATTGGCATGCCTCTAATAATGAATCAAAAGGATTCCCCATATTTTCCAAATGTGGTGATCAGCAGTAATCACTGATATAGGAAGATAACTAACTTAGCGGCCCTTTGTAAACTTCAATATTTAATAAACTACTATTAACAATGCTAATTAAAAAGTATATTTAATTAAATCTACATGTACTTATAATAATTATCTCAATGGGGAGCTTTAAAACCATCATTGGAATCATAGAAGATGTAATGATCAATAACAGCCAGAGTGTGCCAAAAGAGAGAAGTTTGTGGGAGAGATGATAAGTTGGCTTTTAAAGAGTTGAGTTACAGTTTCATGAATGGATCAAGCAGGAAGAATTTAAGGTTGATAGAACACCATAAATAAAGCCTTTGGAAGAATGAAAATTCACAGTGAAAGAGTTGACTCTGCTTGTTCTATAAAATGTGTGAAGGAGATCATATGCTTAGGAATAAAGGTTATCTACAGATCACAAAGGTCCTGACATATTCACAAATAATGTGAAAATGTATGGAGAATCACACTGATTTTTAAAGTACTGTGGTGATATTGTGTTCTCCAATATATTTTGCATCCTAATAAACTTATCTGGGGTCAGAGAACAGAAGAGTCACTAGATATAGAGGCCAGAAAATTGTGGCACACACACCTTTAATCTTAGCAATCCAAAGGCAGAGATCCATATGGATCTCTGTGAGTTCAAGGCCACACTGGAAACAGCCAGGCATGGTGACTCACACCTTTAATCCCAGGAAGTGATGGCAGAAAGCAGAAAGGTATTTAAGGACTGGGGACTGGAGCAGGTTAAGCTTTCAGGCTTTGGACAATCAGTTCAGCTGAGATCCTTTTGGATGAATACTCAGAGGCTTCCAGTCTGAGGAAACAGGATCAGCTGAGGAACTGCCAAAGTGAGGTTGCTCTGGCTTGTTCTGTTTCTCTGATCTTCTAGCATTCACCCCAATACCTAGCTCTGGGTTTGTTTTTATTAATAAGACTGTTTAAGATTCCTGTTACAAAGTACTGATATGTCTTTGATCTTAGTGCAGAATATCTTGCTTACCTTGTCGTGGAAAAAAAGAATATAGTTGAAGATGTAAATATCATCCAAATTCTTACAATTTAAGTAAAAAAAAATCTACCCACAGCAAATATGCAATAAATTCAAGTTGAGCCTGCCTATTAGGTTGTCCTTGCCTTTTTGATGGGATGTCTTTCCTTTACCTCCTTCTCAGAATGCTATCTGAATGCTCAGGAGAGTATGCATGTTTCTGTAACTTCAGGAATAGCCTCAGTTTCACATGCAGTCTCCTGGGTTCTCATTAGCCTCTAACAAAATACTCCTTATCTTGCCTGGTCATTAGTTAACCCTTAAGTATTATTTGCCAGTGTTGTTGCCAGTCATGAAGTGTTGACACTATAACCCTCCTTACTGAGTCACTACTGTACCTCTTCAGAGTACCCTGTAATGTAGTCTCTTTTATGTCACAAGTGGGATGAGTTTTTCTTAACTGGTGAGCTGTATCTCTGGACGCAGAATGAGTTTTCCTATCTGGGAAGTTTCACATGATTTTCTCATTCCTCTGACTGAGAAGTAGAACATCAGTGCAGTGTGTGTCTTCTCATAAAGTAAAGCACCTTACCTGAATCTTATACTTTGTAAATATCTCTCTTATATTCTTATTCAAAATTATATTTACCCTCCAGTCCTGGGAAAGCTATTTTGTGTCTTTTCTATTTTACAGCTTGTGACAAAATATGGAATTCATAATTCTGTCACATTACTCTTGATATTTGAAGAGAATCATTTGAATTATTAAAGTGCACATACACATACTCAGAAAAAATTCACGATCAATTCCTTTTAAACACAACTTTTCCTCTACTACTGGACTTTTCCCCTGTGGACTTTCATGTACAAACAAAAAAATTAATTTTTCCCAAGTTAATGATACAATTGTTCATTGTCTTCATTACTGTTTCCTTAATGCAGATCATGGAAAAAGTGGCACCAGAGATACCAGAAACTGAAATACATCACACACACACACACACACACACACACATACACACACACACACACACACATACACACACACACACACACACACCACGGATACACAAAAGTATTTATTGTGATGATTTATAAGGCAGTGTCCAGAGAGTGGTTCCTTTGGGAATGGGAAAAAAGTGAAGATGTTTAAAATACTTGTGATATAGAAATAGCATGACCTAATGACTATATATGCAATGTAAGAAAGATAATAACTATCCATGTATGACTTTCTACCTCAAAGTAGTGTTGTAGATAACAACTGTATATTCTAACTAACAAAAGCCTTTACTTAAAGCAAGGAGTAAAGACAGATATCAGACTTGGTTTAGAGATAAAGTCAGTATTATTTATTGATTATCAAAGGAGCAGTGGAAATTTGACTCTCAGGTTGTTTTACTATTTTTAATAAGCTGATATTACAAAGAAACAAATTTGAGTAAATGGTAAAAGTAGAGAAAAATTATGCTGAATTGAACATGTTGGAATTTACTGATGCATTTTTATTGAGAAAGGCAGCCATGAGGGTAGCCTAAGTTGTATCTTCCTTGGTAACCTCAATACATGCAAACCTTGCAGTGATTTTACTTTCTGAAATTACTGCTCCTAGTTATTTGCTCAACACTTACAGGCTGGCCAGTCTTTTAAAAGTAAAGTTAATGTACCACATTTTCTTTATCAATTCTTTGGTTGAAGGGCATCTAGGTTCTGGCTATTACCAATAATGCTGCTATGAACATAGTTGAGCAATGTCATTGTGGTGTGGTAGTGGTATTGGTATTGCTGGGACTTACGGTAGGCTGATTTCCAATTTTCTGAGATATTGCCATACTTATTTCCAGAGTGGCTGTACAAGATTGCAATCCCACCAGCAGTAGAGGAGTGTTCCCCTTTCTCCATGTCCTCTCCAACATAAGTTGTCATCTGTTTTTGATCTTAGCCATTCTGACAGGTATAACATGGTATCTCAGAGTCATTTTGATTTGCATTTCCCTGATGGCTAGAGATGTTGAACATTTCCTTAAATGTCTTTGGGCCATTTGAGATTTTTCTGTTGAGAATTCTCTGTTTTGCTCTGTAGCCCTAAAAGAATGGACAAAGAAAATGTGGTACATTTACACAATGGAGTATGATACATCGGTAAAAAACATTGTTGTAATGAAATTTGTAGACAGATAGACAGAACTAGAAAAAAAAAAGCATCCTGAGTGAGGTAACCCACACCCAGAAAGACAAACATGATATGTACTCACTCATAAGTGAATATTAGACACAAAGCAAAGGATAACCAGGCTATAATCCACAACCCCAGAGAAGCTAGGTAAAGAGGGGGACACTAAGAGGGACACACATGGATTTCCCCAGGAAGGGGAAAGGGCTGAGATCTCCTGGGTAAACTGGGATGGGGGAATAGAGAGGAAGAGATGGCTGGTGGGACTATGAGGGCTCAAGATGGCCAGTTGGGAGAAAGCCGGGGAGAGAGAAAAATGAAAGAGGTATCTTTGTTGTTGTTGTTTTGTTTTCCGAGACTGAGTTTCTCTGTGTAGTTTTGTGCCTTTCCTGGAACTCACTTTTTAGATAAGGCTAGCCTCGAACTCACATTGATCCGCCTACCTCTGACTCCCAAATGCTGGGATTAAAGTCATGCACCACCACTGCCCAGCGAAAGAGATATCTTGACAGTGTGTACCATTAACAAGATGGGGAGAATTCTGCAGCTACAGAAAACCCCAGGAACTCACAAAATTGTCCCCAGCTAAGACTCATAGCAATGGTGGAGAGGGTGCTTGAACTAGCCTTCCCCTGCACTCAGATTGGTGTCTACCCTAATTGTCATCATAGAACTTAGATCCAGTGACTGATGGAAACAGATGCAGAGATCCACAGCCAAGCAATTGGCCAAGATCCTGGATTTCAGTTGAAGAGAGGGAGGAAGGATGATAAGAGTAAGGGGGGAGGGTCAGAATCATGATGGGAAAAACCACAGAGATAGCTGACCCAAGCTAGTGGGAGCTCATGGACTCTGGACTGACAGCTGGGGAGCCTGCATGGGACCAAACTAGACCCTCTGAATGTGGGTAAAACTTGCATGGTTTGATTTGTTTGTGGGTCCCCTGGCAATGAGACAAGGACTTACCCTGGGTACACAAACTGAATATTTAGAGCCCATTCCCTATGGTGCAATGCCTTACTCAGTCTTGATGCAGCGGGGAGGGGCTAGGTCTAGGCCCAATTTGGTATGCCAGCCTGTGTTGACTACCCAAGGGAGGTCTTACTTTCTATGAGGAGGGAAAGTGGATAGACTGAGGGTAGGTGGGGGAGCAAGAGAAGGGGAGGGAGGGGAATACGGGTTGGTTTGTAAAAGGAAAGAATTTTTTATATAAAAAAATAAAGTTAATGATCAATAGTTGTCATCTATCATAATGACACCTAAGGAACCAGTCCCATTTAGAAACTTCGCTGAAATCTTCTAGGTCCAGACTCTCAGTGGGAAAATATTTCCCCAAATCAATTTATTTTATGGCTTACTTCAGTGATATGTGACAGCTCTCAAATAATAAAAATGAATCATTCCCTTTGAGAAGAATAGTGTTTGGCTTTCCCAAAACCTTGTGGTATAATAGATATAGAAGTAGAGTGATACAGTTCTGAATCCCACTGATACAGCTTTACTCATGGTGGAAATGTGTTTTTATAGCTATTTAATGGCTATGTGTATGGTTGAGGATAGTGATGAAAAGAGGGAAGGATTGTGTGTATTAAAAGATTTGACATGTTATCACTTCCTGGACTTTCTAAGTTTAGTTTGTTAAGCTTATGAACTGGTTTATAGGTACTTCACTACGTGTTACATGTTGAAATATATAGATTTACTCATAATAATTTCTGGTGAATGTAACAAAATACCCTAAACAATCAGCATTTATTTTTCACAGTCCTTGGAGACTAGGAAGAGTAAAAGAGGACTGGTAAATACTTCTTAGCTTGTAGATGACTCTTTCTATCTGTGTTCACATATATTTAACTATAAAGAAGAAGACAAATTCTCATTATGAGTGCTCATATCATAATCACCTTCCAAAATCAGCATTTTTTAAATATCATTTGCTTCTTGGTTATTTATCAACTTGTAACATTGGGGAGAAAATATGCACTCAGGTGACAGTATGTGTATTAACTCATTTATTCTCCAAATGAAATGGTAAGATCAGCATTCTTCTTCTCGTGTTTGTAAGATTCACTCATTTGCCAAGGTCACGAGCTTGTAAAAGAAATTCAGCTTTTGAATGTAAACCTACTTTGCTTTGAAGGTTATACTCGAGTAATTTTCTTGCTCATTCTTTCTACCTGCTTGATCAAACTAATCACTTGAAAAATCTTGAAAATAAATATTCCCATATATATCAAGTGTCAGAACCAATGCATTATATGGAGGAGGAAAGGGAGAACCACCATATATCACAACACTATAGACCATGCTCACTACTATCCCACAGTGCAATGGAGTGACACCAAAGGCAGAAATCAATAATGTTCTGTGATAATGGTGAAAGTGAAGTTAAAAGATTAATAATGTTCTTAGAACGTTCTTCTTGTGTACAGAGGAATCTTACCTAGATTTCAATGGTACAGGATTCCCTTTTCTACCATTTGTTGTTATAAAGGTGATCAAACAGTACTTGCATATGTACTTCAAGAGCAAACTCGAATCATTAAGACAATTGATACTAATGCTTTCATAATGTTAAGATGATGCACTCAGTCAGGTATCAAAAGGAATTTTGAGTGTTCATGCTAACTACAATATTTAGCTATTACTACTTAGTATTATTATAACTGGAAGCTCTCTCTCTCTGCCTGTCTCTGTCTGTCTGTCTGTCTCTCTCTCTCTTTTATACACACGAATGTTGTGTTTATGGTATATATATTTTGACGTGGACAAATTCAATTATCTGCCCCCACACACTCAGAAAAACCATTACTTTGGAGTGAGTGAGTGACAAGAGTATTAGGAATTAAAGGTCATATTTGTCCTTAAAGATGTTCAAGGTCATTCTGAGCTACATGAGATCTTGTTTCACAAAAAAATAAGAAAAAGAATTTCTTCATTTTCAAAGCAATGTTATGTATTAGTTTATCTGTATAAAAGGGCTATAGTTTCAGATGGGATAGTTAGGTAAAAGTTTACTGCTATGTTGTTCTAGACACCATTCTAAGGAGTTATTCACTCAGTATGTTCTTATTGTTACTGTTATGTATATGGCAGTATATGGGGAAAGCCAAATTAACCATATGTAGTCACAATCCTTCCATTCTGCAAATACATTTCCTTTTTATATTAGTTAAGATTGTGTCCAGGAGTCTGCATCTTCACCTAATTCAGAGAAAAGGTTAACTTTCATATTAAATATAGTATGAACACATAAACAGGGAGAAAGTCATTTTCAACCAGAATTTTATGCAGTAGTAGTTGATATAGAATTTCAAAGATGGAATGTGAGCATGAGAAATTTTTGAGACATAAAACATAAGGGAATAAATAAATAAATAAATAAATAAATAAATAAATAAATTGACACTTTACTTAGCCTTAATTTCCAGGGGGGAAATGTCAAACTTTTGTGCACATACTCTCAAATTTACCCTAGTTTTGACTGTTTCTTTAAAAATAAGCAGATTCTGTATAAAACTGCATGTAAATGTTATTGATTAGTTTAATTTCCCATCTTAGGAAGCGAGATGTTTGCTTTGACAGCAATGACCTTTGGATTGAGTTATGATTCATTTAGAGATGCTAAGGAAACTAGAGCATAGAACATGGCATACCAACCAGCATCTTTTAAGCCACATTACTATTTTATCTCTGCATGTGTCATTGTGGCAAATGACAAAGAAAACATTAGAGCTGAAATATTACTGAAGGGATGACTCCAAACGTAACCATTTTTCATCTCATATAAAACACCATAAAGCATACTTAATGACCTTCCTCAAGTATCTGGTTAGGAGAACACATAACACAAAAAATCCTGATAAACAGTCAGTTTTGATAATCATGTCCTTGAAGAGAAGAAACAAAGACTTGTGTTATAGAAATTACTTAAAATTGAAAACTGCTATAGGGTGGTCCATACCTGACTTTCTAAGATTTGGGGGTATCAGACAAGGTTTTTTTCTCCATGACTCCTAGTAATTATATTAAAAATTGTGTGATTTCTAACAATGTTAATGAGGATGATTCATATTTGTTTTTCATTTACCATATGTTTAGACCCTAAACAAATTCTTACTGTCCTATGCATTGTTATTTTCAACATCCAAGTAAACGATTTTTACTTTGATTTTGTAGTTGAGAAAAAAAATGTCTATTTAGAGAATTTGATGTAAGTTAACAAAATAAAACAAATAACAAGTAACAATGCCAAGATAAGATCTGAATCTTCGGTTTGTTAACTTGAAACACTGGCTGTGAGGTACTGAGGCATATTATCTTTTTATAACATGCCAATGTCAATGACTCTAAAATTTCATTCTCTCCTTTTCGTTTTCTATATTTTAAGTAATTGTCTCATGACTTTTCTAGGAATAATGGGTTTAATAAAAAGCTTTTCATGTATTTGTAGTACTGTCTGGTCTTTGAGATTTGCAGTACTTCACCTAGTAGTTCTTTATGATGACCTTGGAGCTGTAAATATGGCTCAGTGTTTAGGAACACTTGCTCCTCTTTCAGAGGACCACAGTTTGATTCCCAGCACCACATGGTGGCTCACATGCATAAATCAGGATCCGATGCCCTCTCTTAACTTCTGTGGACATGTACGTGGTATACAGATATAGGCATACAATGCATACAAAACATTCATACACATAACATAAAATAAATTGAAAAAGAAAGGAAAACGTGAAGTCTTTGAACTTTAAAATAAATATGTACATCACCTACCAAGAGAAACCTCTTAAGTTACAGTAGAAGGCATCAAGACCAGAATTTGATCCTCAGCTCCAAAGTACAAGAATATTGTTTCCTTATCCTTGATAGGGATAAGTTAAGACAGCTGGCAGTTCCTTTCTTTGGTCTGTATCTTGAAATCAGTGTGTTCTTTGAGTAGAGCAACCCAATATTAGGTGATTAACCATTTCAAATGATATCTTTCTGGATCTCACATTTTCCAATGTTTCTGTAATTTTGGAAATTTTTCAATAAATAAAAGTTTTAGACAGCAAAACTTGCAAATGGCAAGTTGTCATTTAAGAGATGTTGGTATGGGGGCTGACTCTAGTGTGCTGTCTATATGAAACTGCCACCTAAGAGTAAGATGTGTTTCCCCAAAGACTTCATGAAATCGATATAGCTACTTGAGTCACATGTTCAATTAGATACACATGATAATACTTGGAGTACTTAGCCTTTAGAAGTGAAGTAGATAAAAATCAATACTTCAATGAAGAATGAAGTAAAGTGTTACATGAGTAGACAGTTTTCTCTGTCAAGGAGAAAAACCAGTGGTAATTATTCTGTTGTTATTTAGTCATCAGGATATATACTGGGGTGACACAAACAAGGCACTTGAGATAAAATTTCTGAACTCTTCATTGTTACAAGTAGGGTGGGATGGTCTAAAGCACATTTTATAGTAATTAGTTAATTTTACTTAACCAAGAATGTATTATAGGTTGTAGATAGTTAAACTGTAGAAAGCACCTGACTATGGATGGTGACTAGAACAATAGAAATATGTGAAATTGGTTTGGAAAATGTTTAGAGGAAATGGGAAATGCAAAATGAAGCATAACAGATGTATGGAGGTGCCTTTTAAATGATGAGCAGAAGAAAATATTCTGAAGAGACTGGACAGGATAAATCATGGCAGCTGTGAGAGAAAAATGGAACACTGTGATGCTATAGATGTCAAGAGAAGTCAGACGGCTGTAAGGTAGAAGTGCAGGATTGTATGTCACATTGCATTGGTTCAAACAGTCAAAATGGTGAGAAAATACACATACTATAAGAGGAGTAATATTTCTAAAGGTAGGTATTAGAATTGGAAGATGATTTTAATAATGATAAATAATGTGGAAACTGGAACAGGAGCTGTTCAGGACTCTGAGAATAAAGTAATTAGCAAAACAGACTGAGTCCTGGGAAAGACAATCTTACTTGGGTATAACATAAAAAAAGGCTGACTGAGTGCTGTTACTCCAGAAGAGCATATTTTGGTTCCTAGCACCTACATCAGGACACCCTCTTCTGGCCTCCTGTAGGCACATGCTTCCAAAATGGACAGACACATGTGAACACATAATAAAATTGAAATAATCTTAACAATGATAGTTTAGGAACTAAATCATTACATTCAATAAAAATCAAAGTTAAAGAAGAGACCTAGAAGAAGTATCTAATAATGTGGCATTTTAATAACCAATTTTAAAAAAAAGGCTCTGCTGGAATGTGGAGGTGGTGGATAGAGGAGGATGAAAGGAGATAAATCACATCACTACTGACACATATTAAAGCGAGTTCTAAGAGGTGACTATGCTTGTCATGTTCCAATTACAGACAGTAGCCAACGTGGTTGAAGCAGAGTGAGAGCGGAGGTATATGGTTATCAAATGACATAATAACTTTTCAATGACTGTGAATGAGACAAAAAATTATTGATGCTATTTCAATAGATGAATAATATCATCTCACTTATGTTGTAGGCATTATAAAACAAAAATACATCACAAGGGAAATGGGGAAATCATATCTGAAACTAACTAAGGCATGAGTTATGGTGTTTTATACCCTGATGATAATAGCAGAAATAATGGGAAGTCGTTGATGGGAATGATTTGATCACAATAACATGACATACATGTGTAAAATGATCATAACAAAACTCATTATTTTAACAATGAAGTTATTTGATAGCATAATTTTCAAAAGAAAATTAAAGGAAGTAAATTGAATTTTGAATATAAAGTAAGATAAATTGTCAGGATTCACTAAACAATAAGATGTGATCTACACACACACACACACACACACACACACACACACACACACTCACACCAAAGGTGGTAGCCAAGGATGATTCCTCGAAATTTTCTGGTAAGCAACTAGAAAAGTGAATAAGCTGTGTTCAACCTGTACAATGTGTGGTAAGAGCAGTTGACAAGCAATTGGAGTTGAGTTAAATTTGAGACAGATATAGTCAATTGGCAACTGAAAATACATATCAAATTAAGATATATGTACTGACATTTAGTGAAACCAGACGAGAGATATGAATGTGAAGGCTATTAACCTACAGCTATAATTTATAGTTGTAGGACTGGCTAAATTTACTTCAGTAGGAAGTGTTTTGTTATTGAAAAGGGAAGAGAAAGAGGAGCCTTAGCTTTTTGTCTTTAAATGTCTGGAGGAGAAAGACATCAAAAAAACAATGAGACCGGAGATCATTAAAGAAAAGGAAGTTAGGGTTGTAGCTCCATCAGTAGAGTGCTGGCTCAATATGCACAAAAACCTGTGTTCAATCCCCAGCGCTACATGAAATTGAGCTGAATGGCATAGGCTTGTAATCAAATGCCAACCTTAGCAAGGTGGTGTTAGGAGGTTTAAGGCCATCTTTGGATACATAGCAAGTTTCAGGCCAGCCTGTTCCAGAAGAACCTGTCTCTAAAAAATTAATAAATATCATAAAGAATAATGAGAAGTATGCTCAATAAAGGAATGAGTCATCAGATCAGATACTGAGGTAAATGTTCGTAGAAGCATAGTTTGATAAACATGTCCAAATGTTGCAAATAGATGAAGTAAAATGAGGGTTTGGTATGAAACAATTAATTGGAGATTTGATAGTCATAGAAATTGATTGGAAATGATTAAATTGAATTAGAAACAGTCTATAGTTTCTTCAAGACACTGGATACCATAGTATTGCATTATTTTCTCTAATATCCGTCAATCATGTATAAAAATACAGAAAAGCAAATATCAGGGTTTGTCCAGAGGGATTTTTTTTTTAAATAAGAACCCAAAAGTATTGTGAAAACTAAAGAGATATTAATGTATAAATTAGTTTAATATAATTAAGAGCATGGTCTAGTTTTGGAAAGGAGGGTGATGAGGTCAAGAGGATTAATAAATGCACATAAAGTAGAAAATTAAATGAATTAACTTAATGATATTGGCAAATTAAACTAGTTTTTAGAGGGAAGATAGTGGGTGCCAGGGAGGTTAATAAATTTCCACAAAGTAGAGACATTAAGGAATGTTTGTTGGTGATAAAATGAAAGAGTAATGCTATCAGAATGGGATTTCTGGTAGAATGAATAATTGTGGATAGCAAGTTCAAGATAAGGAAATAAATATTTACAAGGAAGAACAGGTTCAAGTGAATAAAGAGCTTGAAATTCTGAGATATGTGTGAACAAAGTCTAGGAAAGGGTCACTGGGATTGATGAGTGGCAAGTAAACTCCACATTAGCTATTTTGGAAGTATCATCCCAAAGCAATATTAAGATAATTCATAATTGTGATATACATTAAATCATTAAGATACAAAGTAATATTGTGCATGGAGCATTAACATCTTTAGCATATTCTAAGGAGTTGTTAGGTAACCTCAAAATATCATTGTTCCTCATAGAAACTGTAAAATAAATTCTCTCTTTTCTATACATATGATCAAAATAATTTCATGAATTTGGGTTTTATCCAGATAATATATGTTTGTCACTATTTGAAAGGAGAACAATATTTTTTTCAGTCTCAAATTTTTTAGGCTCAATATTATATTACATATTTTCCTCTTTTCAGGATTATTCTTTTATTTTTATATAGCATGTGCTTTTCCCTTTCCTGAGATATGACACAGAAGTGCTAAAATATTTTGACACTTCCTATATTTGAAAATAATCTTTATTGTGTATTAGTAGTTGTTCAATGGACGATTCAAGGCATAGAGTTTTACATTGAAAGTCATTTTCCCATTTGTGATTAAATTGTTCCAAAGTCCTCCAGTTCCTGCTAAAGTAGTTCAGTGGTCCAATGAAACTCTGACATATAATTTTGGGTGTTTTTGTAATTCTTTCTCTAGTGGCCACATACTGACATTTAGTGATGATGTGTTCTGCTCTAGTCATCCTTTTATTCTTTTGCTCAATAAACAAGGAAGGCATTAAGCCTTTCTAACCAGCAATCACATTCATCAGTTGTAGAAATGTTCCATTTTTTCTTTTCTTAATATATATTTTTAAGTGTTTTTGTTGATGTTGCTCAAATTCTTTTTTTCATTTTTCTTTATTAAGAAATTTTCTACTCACTCCACATACTATCCACAGATTCCCCCTCCCCCTCCTCCCACCCCCAGCCTCTTTCCCAAGCCACCCCACATCCCCATATCCCCTAAATTGAGGTCTCCTATGGGGAGTCAGCAGACCAGCACACTGAACCTAGGCAGGTCCAAGCCCCTTCCCAATGCACCAAGACTGTGCAAGGCGTCATACCACAAGCACTGGATTCCCAGAAGCCTGCCATAGACCAGGGACAGATCCCGATCCCCCTACCTGGGTGTCTCCCAAACAGTTTGAGCCAAGGAACTGTCTTCCATATCCAGAGGGCCTAGTCCAAGCTCATGGAGGCTCCACAGCTATGGTCTTCCACTAGTGTGGCCAGTCATCTCTGCACATCCTCCCATCATGATCTCGTCATCCCTCGCCTGCAGAATCCCTCCTCTTTCTCATCAATTGGATTCCTAGAACTCAGCCTGGTCCCTGGCTGTGGGTCTCTGTATCTGCCTACATCAGTTACTGGACAAAGGCTCTATGATGACAGCTAGGCTATTTGCTAGGCTGGTCACCAGAGTAGAAACTCTCTGGACCACTGCCAGCAGATAAAGTTGGGGTCAACCTTGTGGATTCCTGAGAGCCTCCCCAGCACCCTGCCTCTTCCTATTCCCATGATGTCCTCATCTATCATGTTATCTTCCTCCCTGCCCTCCCACTCTGTCTCTGTTCCAGCGTGAACCCCCCATTTCCCTATGTTCTCATCCCCCACTCCTTGCCCTCTGCCACCCCCCACAACAAGTACAGTCATATAGATCTCATCTACTTCTCCTTCACAGGGTCATCCATGTGTCCCTCCTAGGGTCTTTTCCCATTAGATAGCCTCTCTGGAGATGTGGGTTGCAGTCTAGCCATCCCTTCCCTCCCATTTAGTATCCACTTATGAGTGAGTACATATTGTGTTTGTCCTTCTGAGTCTGGGTGATGAGGCGGTCATGTGGTTGGGTTTACAACCAGAGAAGGCAGAACAAAAAGTCTCTATAAAGACAAACACACAGGAAGTAGGTCTCTCTTGGCTGAAGAGGCTAGCTGCTGCAGACTGGTAAGGCCCTTAGCTCTGATCTCTTGGCTTGGTTCTTTGCATTGGTTCTGTGTTTCTTATTTAGTAAGATGGTTGGTTACTACGTTTGGTGCCCAAAGTGACAAGAATCCATTAAAAACAGCTTGGCTTGGCTTGACAGCAGGTCTGGATTCCGGCCTGGGTGGCCCGGCTCCCTAGCTCGGGACCAGGTTGGCTTGGTCTCAGGCTGGACTGACGGTAGCCCCAAGTGGTTGCACGCAGCTGTTGCTACTCGGTTAAAGCCAGTGCTACAAACAACTCAGGCCGGCCCTGCTGAACAGGGCCCCTGCCTGTAAAACCAACGCACATGGTCAGAGCTTAAGGAAGCCAGAGCCCAGGCTTGACTCTGCTCAAGCGGGAACACGTGGCTGGATTTAAGCCTTTAGCCAGAACTTGTGGCTATGCTTTCTTGTTCTCTCTCTCTCTCTCTCTCTCTCTCTCTCTCTCTCTCACACACACACACACACACACACACACACACACATACACATACACACACACACACACACACACACACACACACACACACACCTCGGACACTAGGTGGCTGTTTTGAAATTCCCTCAGATTTCTACTGTTCTACGCAGACTTGGTAAGTCAATTAAGTTATCAAATATCTTAAAGGAAACTATTTAAAAGAAATTATTTTCCACATTAAAAAACATGGGTTTTATGTGTACATTGGAAGAAAATTGGGCTTTGTTTGAAATTTTAGGCAGTCTGACAATGGAACAACTATATGAGAAGACTAATGTTGATTGAATTATGCAGTTTATTACTTTTCTTATCCTCATTTTACTAATTAAAAAGATAGTCAATTTAAGTGCCAGGATAACAGTTTTAGAAAAACCTGTTAAACCTGTAAAAATGAATTATAGAGAAATTCAAATTCAGACAGAATAAATTAACAGTGAAGTTGTTTCAAGATTGGATCATAAGGTTACAAAAAGAAAGCCTGTTTTCACACAGTCAACCTTAATTTATCCAGTAACCATACAGGAGTTGCCTAATCAAAAGACTACACAAAATCTTTGGGCTCCAATTGAAATGTTAGATTTACAAATGTTTAAGGAGGCAATAGTATCTTATGGCATGCATTCCCCATATGTAAAGCAAATGTTAAACTCTTGGTCCACATATAATAGGATTATACCACATGACTGGGGGGAGCTGGCACAGGCTGTTCTAGAACCCAGTCAAAGGCTACAGTGGCAAATGAGGTTCAAGGATGAGGCTAAAAACATAGAAAAAATGGAGGGATAAAGTAATACAGGTCTGCCAGGATCAGCTTATTGGAGAAGGCCAATATGCTTCAGTACAAACACAATGTTTATATGATGTCCAAACCATAATTCTATGTCAAACGACAGCCTTGAATGCATGGAACAGAGTTGAAGAACCAGGAAAAAAATTCAGTCGTTTACAAAAGTTATACAAGGCCCAAAAGTATCTTTCACAGATTTTTTTTTTTTTTTTTACAAAGACTGGCTTCAGCAGTAAAGAGAATGGTCCCGGATTCAGTAGTTAGTCAGATAATAATTGAATCTTCAGCCTTTGAGAATGCTAGTGCAGCATGCAAAACAATAATCAGGCCTTTAAAGGAAAGATCTGCAACCTTGGAAGTTCGGATTAGAGATACAGTTAATGTTGAGGCTCATACCATGATGATATGTGGGTAGGAGAAGCAATTTCAAAAGGTTTGAGGAATGTTAGATGTTTTGGATGTGGAAAGCAAGGACATTTGAAAAGGGACTGTAAACAGGTCATTCCTAGAAACAATGTTTCTTCAAGGAACACTGGCAACAGAATGTCCCTTCTTTCTGGAGTATGCAGAAGGTATAGTAAGGGAAAACACTGGACCAATGAATGTAGATCAACAAGGGACAGGCAAGGTAATCCTTTGCCTCAGGCTTCAGGAAAATCCCAGAGGGGCCTCAGGTAGGCTCCCATGGCAAATCCAGTTCAAACCTTTCCTGTAGTTGTAGAGGAAACCCCTACTCAGAGCAACTAAATAACCAAATACCTATTGGAATTAATCATGCTGGTCAGGATGATGAAACAGAGAGAACAGAAAATTCAGGAGAAAACATAAAGAAAAATTTTTGGCAAACTTAATATTAATGAACAAAGACCAAAATTAACAATAAAAATAAATGGTGTTTTGTTGTCTGGTCTGATAGACACAGGTGCAGACGGTACCATAATTGCACCAGAATTTTGGCATCCAACTTGGCCACTTCAGGGGGTAAACGTTCAACTGTTAGGAATTGGGACATTATCTCAGGTGAAACAGAGTGCAAGATGGCTCGAATGTATAGGTCCAGAAGGACAGAGAGGAAAATTAAAACCATATGTGGCTAACATAGCTATGACCTGTGGAGTCAAGACTTGTTGCAACAATGGAATATTCAGATTAACATCCCTCCAATATCAGAAACAAATCATAAACTAGCACATGTTTCTGGGAGAAATGTTAGAAGGCATTATTCTGAGTGGTCACCAGCCATCCATATTATACAAGAACAGGGCACAACAACTGATGATCTCCCAAAGACACCAACAGTTCTACCTTTAAAATGGTTAACAGACAAGCCTGTATGGGTTCAGCAATGGCCTTTAACAACAGAGAAACTCCAAGCTTTAGAAGAGTTGGTAGAAGAACAGTTAAATACTCAGCATATTGCAGAATCAACCAGACCTTGGAATTCTCCTGTATTTGTTATTAAAAAGAAATCTGGTAAATGGAGAATGGTAACAGACCTTAGAGCAATTAACAAAGTAATTCAGCCAATGGGCTCTCTACAATCTGGAATTCCTTTGCCTACTCTGTTACCAAAAGGATGACCTCTCATAGTTATTGATTTAAAAGACTGTTTCTTTTCAATACCCTTACAAGAAAAAGACAGAGAAAGATTTGCTTTCACAGTGCCTACTTATAATAATTATCAACCAGTTAAAAGATTTCAATGGAGGGTCCTCCCACATGGAATGCTGAATAGCCCAACTCTGTGCCAATATTTTGTACAACAGCCATTGGAAGTGATATGTAAAAAATTTCCTAAATCTATAATTTATCATTATATGGATGATATTTTACTAGCTGACTCAAATGCAGATACTTTAGAAAGAATGTTTGAATAGGTAAAGAAAATTTTGCCTTGTTGGTGATTACAAATTGCTCCTGAAAATATACAAAGAGGAGATTCTATTAATTATTTAGGATATAAAATAGAGCTACAAAAAATTAGACCCCAAAAGTTGCAAATTAGGAGAGATAGACAGAGTCTTAATGACTTTCAAAGATTATTTGGAGACATTTCTCATCTACAAACTGTCGTTGGGGTAAAAAATGATGAACTGACTAATTTGTTCAAAACCTTAGAAGGTGACAAGGACTTAAATAGTCCAAGAGAATTATCACTTGAAGCTGAGAAAGAATTGGCCTTGGTAGAAAAGAAAGTACATGAAGTGCACGTGGATTGTACTGATCCAAAGCTGGATGGCATTTTGGTTATTTTACTTCTAGGCATTCTCATACGAGAATATTAATGCAGAGGGAAGATATTATATTGGAATGGATATTTTTAACAAATAAACCAAATAAGAAATTAAAAGCTTATGTGGAAAAAAATCTCTGACTTGATTTGGAAAGGAAAAATTGAGACTTTGTCAAGTATCAGGAATAGACCCAGCAGAAATTGTCATACCTTTAACGAAGGAGGATATTGAAAAAACTATGGACAGAAAGTGAACCTTGGCAAAGAGTTGCAGTAATTTTTGGGAGAAATTAACAGTAAATATCCCAAAAGCATAGAATTGATCTTATAAAGAGAGCTGATTGGATCTTGCCTCGAACTGTATGGGAAAAACCCATATCTGAATTTTGTACATTTTATACAGATGCCAAAAAATAAAGAAAGTCAGGTTACAAATCAGAAAATTTAAGTAAAGTGGTTCAAAGTCCTTATAATTCAGTTCAAAAATCAGAATTGTATGCTATTCTGTTGGTATTAATGGATTTTTCAGAACCTCTCAACATAGTAACTGACTCTCAGTATGCTGAAAGAGTGGTATTACATATTGAGACTGCAGAATTTATCACTGATGCTTCAGAATTAACTTCAGTATTTATTCAATTACAAGATACAATCAGGAAAAGGAATCATCCTTTATATATAACTCACATCAGATCCCATACTGGTCTGCCAGGCCCTTTAGCACAAGGAAATGATGAGATTGATAAATTATTGATAGGAAATGTGTTGGAGGCCTCAGAATTTCATAAAGAAATCATGTCAATAGTAAAGGTTTAAAAAAGGATTTTTCCATAACCTGGCAACAAGCCAAAGAAATAGTAAAGAAATGTCCTACTTTTTCGTCCTACAATCAAACACCATTACCAGCAGTATGTAACCCAAAGGTACTCAGAGGAATGAAATCTGGCAGATGGATGTGTTTCACTTTGCAGAATTTGGAAAACTGAAATATGTACACCATACCATCAATACTTATTCAGGATTTCAATGATGAACTGCTTTGAGTTCTGAAAAAGCTGATTCTGTAATCACTCATTTGCTAGAAGTTATGGCCATCATGGGTATACCTGCACAAATCAAAACTGACAATGCTCCATCATATGTCTCTGTTAAAATGAAACAGTTATTTGCTTATTACAATATAAAGCATATTACAGGCATACCACATAATCCTACAGGTCAAGCAGTTATAGAAAGATCAAACAGAACTCTAAATGATATGCTAAATAAACAGAAAGCGGTAACAAAGCCCCCCAGAAATAGACTGCATAATGCTCTATTAATTTTGAATTTTCTGAATGCCAATGAGAAAGGAACAACAGCTACAGAGAGACATTGGATAATAGAAAAAACTACAGAATTAAATCAGCCTATATACTTTAAGGATGTGCTGACCTCAGAATGGAAACCAGGATATGTGTTACATTGGGGAAAAGGTTTTGCTTTTGTTTCTACAGGAGAAGATAAGCTGTGGGTACCATTAAAATTGATAAAAGTTCGATTTGAACAAGAGAGACCTTTTAATTAGAGGAGGTGATAGTTCATCAACCAGCATGAACATCCAATTTAAACTAACTTAAACCAGTAACACATGCCTTTTCATTTAATCAGATAATAACTTGCCAAAAAGGAACATCCTCAAAATCAGTCTTGGGGAAAGGTTTTTGTTTTTGTCTTTTAGGAGAATGAAGGTTAAGGAATCTGAAGAACACTGGACAAATGAGACAACTGTAAAAAAGGGACAAATCATCTATCCCAGGAAACAGAGTGAAATGGCATATAGGTATATCATCTATAAAATTTTATGTCTTCCTAAATGTTTGTTTCTGCTCTTCTCTAAAGATTTAACACTATTGGTCTTCTAATAGTTCGAATTCAATTAAAATTTAAAGTTGACTTTGGAGTTGGAGAATGGCTCTCTCTTTCTTTAAACTCAAGCATGTTGTTAAAAGGAAAATGCAAACTCCCTGTATCATGTCAGAAGAAAAGAGCCATCTTCTGCTATGGGACAGGAGAAAAACCAAATTAATTAAGAAACTATTCTGTTACTAATCTCAACTCTTTGATTCTATTCTGATTCTTTAAACTTTTCTTAAAGGATGAATTTTATATCAAAATTTACAAGATTAATATATATATATACATATATATATACATTTTAAACTTTGTTAAGATATGAATGGTCATATAGAGTACTAACTAATTCTAGAAAAAAGGCTTCAATTAGCTTCATATATATGTCTTTGTGTTTGAGTCTCTTATCAGTTTTCTGCAGGAAATAACGGCCAGGCCTAACATCAACTGAAGTCTCCAGAAAGAAGATAGGGCCCCACAACAACAACAATTCCACGTGGACAATAATAATATCACTAAGCTGCCAAACATCATCTATAGATCAGCTTTGAACCACGAAGTGCTCAGAGCAATTTTGAGAGGGCTAGCTGAGATGACCCAGTTTCAAAGACTACTTGAATAAGGACTTGAGATAAACCCTGAACTTTGGCATTATACACAGACTGGATAAAGAAGGATATAGTTACCTTTCCTAGAATTTGACAATTAACCTAAAATTTTTCTTTTCAGGATACAGATACCTTCACCCATACCCATCAGGAAGCAATTTTAAGAATACGACACCCACATTCCCAAAGGTGGTTTGGGGTGGGTGGTTTATTGGTCTTTTAATGGGTTTTGGGTCTGGGATGATTTTCATTGTTTATGGTGGTTGGTTACAAGTTGTTATCAAGGGTAAGGAAAAGGGCTAAGCAAAGGAAATTAGATTTAAGTTTCTTGTTTTTTTTTTTTTTTTTAAAAGAGACAATTACTAGTTTTAAATACTTTACATTGGATTGGATTGTTTTATATTATATACAAATTATATATATTGAAATTGATATTGTTAGAAAATGCTATATGTATATTTCTAACTGTACAATTTCTAATTGTACTTATACCATTCATTTAACAAATAATGCAATTTTCTGATCCTTGAATGTTATTATTACCGAATATTAGGATAAAAAGAAATGAAAGTTAGTAGTTAGACATTAAAATAGAACTTGTAGTCATATTAGGTATGTTTTCAAGATTGAGCAGATATATTTTAGATAGACAGGTCATCTTCAAACCCTTCAGAGATCTACAGAATATGGCATTTAAAATGTTTTAATAACTTAGAAAATTTTTCTTTTTGTTATGACTATGAGACACGTCAGCTCCTGGCAGTACCAATCTACTTCAGAGAAAATATGGGCAGTGAAGAAACTGCATATGTAGTTAACTTTCATTGTGGCAAAAGTTAGCCACTGGACAACAAAGTATCCTTGAATCAACAGGACAAACAGGACAGACAGGACATGAAACAAAGGACTACCAATTCTTGCCAAAACAAGTGTGGTTATGGCTTTATCAAAAGGCATCTTCTGAGGCCAGGACAATATGGCTTCATCCCTGAAGTGGCCTTCGCAATCCGAAAAAGGTACAGTGCCCTTTTTTTCGAGGCAGCTAAACAGGCAGTAGGCCGATGGCTTCTGATGTGCAATGGAACAGCAGCTGAAACAGTTATTCTTGAAGAGTAACTAAGCTTACACCTCTCAATAGTAGACTGGCATTTAATAGAGGGATGTAGAGAAGAACGGGATGCTGAGATGAAGCACACACACACACACACACACACACACACACACACACACACACACACACACACATAGCCAAGAAGAATGGACAGCTGAATTAAAAATAATCAACAATTTCCAGAATTTAAAATCCTGAATCATGACATGACACTAGTGGAATTCAGGTGTTTCTGGTACATGGACTGCTCTCGCCCAATATGAGGTCAAACTATTGACCTTGTGTACATCCTACTTCACAAATGAGTCTGTAAAATATGCTAAGCCTATAGGCTGAAAATGATGCCCCAACACTGCGGAGAAACCTCAGGTGACTGTCCAGGCAGCTGGCTGTTTCTGTCAACTCACACATTTTTTGGAAGTTGCTTGTGTTGGGAGCCTAAAGTTGGATGACTGGGCTCTGACCTTTCTTGCTTGGATGATCTGACGTAAGTACACCCTTGACAACTGTTACTAAGTTACAAAAAACAATAACTCCCGGAAAAAAACCACAAAATGTACCTTTAAATTAATATACTTTTAGATTAACTTCCTGGAGTATGTTCGGTTGGTCAGTTGCACTAGCAGTGGACCAAAGAGACTTCACCCTGACTCTTTTCTTCAAAGAGACCTCACCTGAACCCTATTCTTCTATTCTTCAAACTTTCATCCCCCCCTTTTCCCCTATTCATTTCTCCTATCTACCAGCATATATAAACCTGCTTCCCCTTGCAACAAATGAGACCTTGACGCAACTCAAAATGACTCTGTCTTTTTTAAGCACTTGGTCTCCTTTTTCTTGCCCCCATTGGTTTTTTAGGAGGTGCCTCCTCCAGTCTTACCTAATAACCTGGCCTGCTGAACGGGTCATGCTTGCAGCACTTCCTGCTTTTATTTTTGTTAGGTAATATTATTTCCTTCTAGGGTCTTTGAGGGAGTTGAAGATTAGTTAGTTATAGTTGAAGATTAGTTAGTTGTAGTTGAAGACTAGTTAAGATAGAAAGTGAATTAGGTACATTTTGGACTTACCAAAATAGGATAGATAATGGAATTATTTTCTCTGAATTTTTCAAGTACAAATGGACTAGACATTGTTTAGGTATTTATTACTTGTATATATGGTATATAGTTATTGTACTTTTGTATATAGTTTTTCTTATGTTACTTATAACCTTTTTCCCTTTCTCTTTTTATTAAAACAGAAAAGGTGAAATATGGTGATATTTTTATTGTACTGAAATGTGATTTTATTTGTATGTTTAAAAAATAAAGTTGCCGCTGGGCAGTGGTGGCGCACGCCTTTAATCCCAGCACTTGGGAGGCAGAGGCAAGCGGATCTCTGTGAGTTCAAGGCCAGCCTGGGCTACCAAGTGAGTCCCAGGAAAGGCGCAAAGCTACACAGAGAAACCCTGTCTCGAAAAACCAAAAAAAAATAATAATAAAAAAAAAAATAAAGTTGCCAAAGGGTCAGAGCTAATAGCAAGCCATAGCAGAAACTGGGCGGTGGTGGTGCACACCTTTAATCCCAGCTCTTGGGAGGCAGAGCTAGGCAGATCTCTGTGTGTTCAGGGATACAGCCAACATGAAGACACATGCCTTTAATCTCAATACCAACCATAGAAGACCTGGAGGTCTGTACAGACAGGCAGTGACAAGGAGGTCAGGTAGTTGGGTTTACAACCAATGAGAAGGCAGAACAGAAAGTCTCTATGAAGACAAAAACAAAGGAAGTAGGTCTCTGTTCGCTGAAGAGGCTAGCTGCAGCAGATGGGTAAGGCTCTTAGCTCTGATCTCTTGGCTTTCTTCTTTGCATTGGTTCTGTGTTTCTTATTATAGATGGCTGGTTACATCTACATCTGGGTTACCTCACTCAAGATGATATTTTCTAGTCCCATCCATTTGCCTGCAAATTTCATGATATCATTTTTTTTTTACTGCTGATTAGTACTCCATTGTGTATATGTGCCACTTTTTCTTTATCCATTCTTCGGTTGAGGGGCATCTAGGTTGTTTCCAGGTTCTTGCTATTATGAATAATGCTGATATGAACATAATTGAGCATGTGTCCTTGTGGTAGGATTGGTTGCTCGAATTCTCAAGTGGTCTTTTAATAAAAATCCTGGGGCCAGATATTGGGTAAATGCTGAAAGATCAGAGAGACAAAGGAAAAAACCAGTGCCACCTCTTACCTCTAGGACGCCTCAGTTTGAAAAATCTCTAGTTCCTGTCTCCTCAGGCCTTATATACCTTTCTCTGCCCAGCTATCACTTCCTGGGATTAAAGGCCTGTGTGCTTCCTAAGCAAATGCATGAGATCTCACGTGCTAGGATTAAAGGTGTGTGCCACCACTACCTGGCTCTTTCTCTTGTAGACTGAGTCAATCTCATGTAGTCCAGGGTGGCTTGGAACTCAAAGAGATCCGTCTGGAGTGTTAAAACTGAAGCTGTGTGCTACCACTGCCTGGCATCTATGTTTAATCTAGTGGCTTGTTCTGTTCTCTGATTTTCAGGCAAATTTTATTGGGGTACACAATATGTCACCACATGTATGAAGTAATGACTATCATTATTTGTCTTTAAGATCTTAGAAGACTAGAAAAGAATAATTGTAGGAAATTTTGTAAATACTGATTCTTTAATAGCTTGGAATGAATGAAATTAGAATGATCAAGTCTGTATATCATTACATTTCTCCAATCCAATTTCCTGAACTAATTACTAGTTTTATACTATCAAGGGTACCTTTTTAGTTGAAAGATGGCTGAAGTGATTCCATATATTTGCTACATATATGATAACGTCCAGAGACTAAAGATAGGCTATGGCAAAATGAGGAACACTTTTCCGGAAGTGCCAACCAGATCACAACTTCTTTTTATTGACTAAAGTACATATGATTACCCTTGAGCCAATCTCTGACAGTGAAAGTAGGACAATGGCACTGACCAAGATTTATACCTTCATTAAGAAGAGTGTCTGAAGTGCCTGAATCACGTGGTACAGGATTGCAAAAGTGAATTCATATTTCTTCTTTACAAGAAGAGTGAAGTGGATTTTGAGTAGTGAACTAATTATAGTAGAGGAAAGGATTCTCAAGACTTTTCCATCAATCTTTAAATATTCAATAAACCTCTGTTAGAATAAAGATTTCCACTAGAATAAAGATATAAACTTCCTGAAAATTGTGGGAAAATAAAGTCATTTTTCTAATGGAGTTTTCTCTAATGAATATTAATTCCTGTCAAAGACTAAATTTATTGGTATGTCAGTCAAATTTCTATTATAAGAATATTTGTTTATCACAGTCTGGTGTCTAAAATAAGACAAACCTCTCTAACTCCAAAATGTCCTTTATATAAATACATAGAGATAAAAGAAGCAAGTAAGAAATATAACTATATTTTGTGTTCATAAGTAAATGTTATTGCAAATTCTTGAGTCTTTCCTGTGACCAATGGGTGTCTGAAAAAAACGAAAGTCACCTCTAACTGACTTCCTGTTTCCTGAGTACCTAGGAAATGAATTACAATTCTCCAACTTGCCTTATAAACTGGAGTGAGCTAATTATAATACTTTTACAGTTCAGCCTGCTTAAAAATCAAACTGTGCAAGTTGAGATAAACCTACTGGCAATTAAAAGTCAGGAAGATGTATTATCTTTAGATGCTCACGGGACTTTTTGAAGTTTAGAAAGTCCCATCTGTTTTTCTTATAGTTTGGTATTTTCCATTGATTGTAGAAGCTCTTTGAGGCTCTGTTGACTTGCAGATATGCAAATTATCTTTACCCAAGCGTGCTTCCTTTCTGAAATGAAAAGTTTACAAGCAAATACACAGCAAGAAGTCATGGTACATTCACCTCAGAGCTTGAAAAATGTATGCCAGGTCTCATAAGTAAAATTTCAACTTGGAAGAGAGAGACAGTGAAAGCTTACAATATTTTTCAGTGTTGTAGATTAGAGAAGAGGAATGGCATTTAAAAAAAAAAACTTTAGGTGAGTTGCACAGATTAGAATAAAAATAATGTCTCTGAATAAGCCAATAAAGCTCAGAGTATTCCTTATTTGAGTTTTTGACTTCATTCCAGTTTTCCACAGCAAATTTATTTAATTCAACATTAGGAGAACATATTCAGAAAACTGTAACCTGAAAAGATGTTATTCTTTCACACAGACAGTTCATTGACATTAAAGATCTGCAAAGATTAAAGAGGTAATTTTATAGTTTCATTAAATCACATGTAAACTCAGTTCTGTGATTATCAATCATAGTTGGTTGAATCAACCTTTTTAGGTGGATTTGGAGTTAAAAGGCAGAAATGATAGATAATTGATCTATTAGCAGAACAATAGCTATTTTTACAACCTAAAGAAGCAAATCAATATGTATATTCATTCATATAGACATGACATTCACTGACATTATGTCAAGCTCCCAATCCATCAGAAAATACTTGTTTCAAATTTAGCTCACAAACACTGCAAATATGATTCCAAAACTCCCAGGACTGAGTCAATGGCTCTGGTGTCCAGAAGGAAAGAAATGGATCGCTTCCCTGCTGCGTTCTGGGTTCCCTGCCATGTCTGTAGCCAAGCCTATGTCTGTTGGAGGTCTTAACTTGATGTACCCATGCATCTTGGTGCCTGAGGGCAGTCAGCTGACTCTTTTTCTTTCTAGGCGGCATTTTAACAAGGCTGTTGATGGCCTGGCAGGGCATTTGGTAGCCCTTGGCCTTTTCCTCATTTAAAACAGGGACCCAACTTTTGGAAGTCAGCGAGTGCCAGCACTTGGCAATTTTGTTTTCAGGCTTTTATCTCTTCCCTGGCACATCTTAAATGCCACAGATGACTCTTTTGCCTGTGGGGTCAGGAGCTGTGGTTATTGTTTCCCCAAAATATTGTTACTCTAATAAATTTATCTGGGTCAGAGAACAGACAGCACTAGATACAAAGTCTAGAAATGTGCACTCACACCTTAATCTAGCATTCCAGAGATAGAATCCCTCTGGATCTCTGTGAGTTCAAGCACATTGAAACAGCCAGCATGGTGACTCATGCCTTTAATCCCAGGAAGCAAGCTTAATCCTAGAATGATGGTAGAAAGATAAATGATATAAGGCTGAGGACAGAAACTAGAGCATTTGCTGGTTAAGATTTTGCTGTTAAGCATTCAGGCTTTTGACAGTAATTCAGCTGAGACCCATTCTGGGTGAGACTCAGAGCTCCAGTCTGAGGAGACAAGACCAGCTGAGATCGGCGAGATGAGATAGCTTGCTTGTTCTGTCTCTATCTACCACATGACCCAATAACTCGCCTAAGGTTTGATTTATTAATAAGAACTTTTAAGATTCATGCTACAAGGAGCCTTGCTCTCCAGATGCTTAAGTTTTAGTCGGGGAGATCTGGGGAACAAGAGACGAATTTTCGTCCTTATCCTTATCCATTTACTGGTTTTAGGGCAACCTTACGGAGGCCTGTCAGGACACAGGTAATAAACCTATCTCTGGCTAGACAGCCACTCTGGGTGTTGTAGTCCCAGTGTGGCTCCCGGTCAGGAACCACCTCAGCTCCTGGGGGTGTGAAAGGTTAGTTTGATGAATTTCGTCTGCATGAGTCCTAGCCTGTTCCCATACTCGCCTGAGCTCCTCAGGAAGTGATGAAAGGTGAGACTATAAGATTGAATTATATATTGAAACTGTTTAATAAAGGAAGCAGAATTAGACATATAAGAACCCAGCTTACTTTCTATCTGAGAGAGTTCTGTTAGAGAGAGGATGAAACATGGATTTTAATCATTGGTTCCTTAGCAAGATCCAGAGTCAGAGATTCCGGAGTCAGAGAATCCTCTGGTTTACGTATAGCTAGGAGCATATGAGCAGAAGAGAAGGAAATGAGAAGAGACAGTTTAGCATTGAGAAAGAAGAAAGCAACTCTTTCCATTTGCCTGAATGCCGACAGTGATTAGAGAGCTCCCATAAAATATCGGGATCCTTTTAAACCAAATGCATCTGAAAAAAAGTTCCCAGAGCATGAAGTTTATGATTCACATATTACCCTCACCAGTTCTTCTGTAAAACTACAAACATAATATTGACTTTCAAAAGGAGGGGTAAAACATGTATCTAATAAAAATATTCAATATAAAAAGAGGACTAAAAGAAAGAAGTGGCCCCTTTCCCCATTTTTACATTCTAAACAATGATTCTATCAAGACAAATCATTAAAAAGTGTTATTACACTGATTTTTTTTTTTTTAAGAAGGCCTGAGTTGGTAGGGAAAGGAACAGTCAAAAACAGCCTGAGAAGGGCAAGGAAGGAAAGCTCATTTAATACATTTACAATAATTTATGTGTATGAACACTTTCAGAATTCAAAATGGCCAAAAGTTATTGTAAATCCATTTGTTTTCCCTTTTCATGTGGGCAATAATGTCAAATGTGCTATGCAGCCAGGTTAACATTTTAGATGAATTTGATTAACTTTTTAATATAAACTGTTACAGTGCACACTGATTGTAAATAAAAACCTTATATATGACAAATTAAATTTAAGAAAAAGGAAAAAAAAAATATCGGGATCCAAGGAGCCACTCGGCGGCCATTTTTTGTTATTTTATAAAGCATACTTTGGCCACTTTTTTGAACATAGACAAGTTAGCTTAGGAATCTTTATGTAGCCTAACAGAGAGGAAGGACTAACAGGGTTGGAAGCCTTGTTTCCCATGTCTGCAGTGGAGAGGCAGAAAAATAATAATAAAAAAATAAAAAATAAACGTGATCCGGAGCCAAGACCCCAGGCGTCCCCAAGGTCAAGGGCGGATACCAGGCACAAGCTGCTCCTTGACTCGTCAGCCACAGAAGCAGGGTCCCCTTCCACGGTGAGGAAAGGATTCCCCAGGAATCTAGACAACGTTTGCCCCTTCGTCAAGGAGATGGACATGCTGGCCTCACGTGGCTCCCAGGATGCTACTTCTTTGAATTTATCAAAGTACCTGAAAAATTTCAGTTCTCTGTTGACAAGTATGATTTATCATGTGAATTTTCATGAATTTGATCACCTGTGTGACAAGAATAATGCATCTAGTAAGTAACTAAGAAACTAAGCTTGATTTATTTATAATTTCTGTGCACTGAAGAGCCACATATGTGTATGCAATCAATTGCATTTCTAATAATGTTCAGTATATAAAACATTTAACACATAGTAACAAATAATGTTTACAATATTCCTAGGGTGTGTCTAGTCCAATGTCAAATGTAAAGTAAGATGGCTAGGAGTTAGAACATATGGTTTCTGTACCAAAATATAGGGTAAGCTCCTTTGATAATTTAGTGTTTGGAACGAAATTGAACAGCCAGTACTACAGAATGAATGTATCTACCCTTGTCCTCCTAATCTATCATGTTGAAATTGCCTCTCCAATGTGATGTTTTGAAGAGGTATAGCTTTAGGGAGATGATTAAGTCATAAGGCTTACTCCTTTATTGTAGTCGGGAGGTTTCTCCAGTCCTGCCCAGCCCTGTGGTCCTGCAGCTGCTTAAAAAATAATCACTCAGGCCGGGTGGTGGTGGTGCACGCCTTTAATCCGAGCACTCGGGAGGCAGAGGCAGGCAGATCTCTGTGAGTTCGAGGCCAGCCTGGACTACCAAGTGAGTTCCAGGAAAGGCGCAAAGCTACACAGAGAAACCCTGTCTCGAAAAACCAAAAAAAAAAAAATAATAATAATAATCACTCAGAAGCTTATATTAATTATAACTGTTTGGCCATTAGCTCAGGTTTATTACTGACTAGCTCTTATACTTAAATTAATCCATAATTCTTACCTATGTTTAGCCATGTGGCTAGGTATGTTTTATCAGTTCTGCCTTGTCATCTAGCTTCCTTTGTGTCTGGCTGGCAACTTCTGACTCAACTCTTCCTCTTCTCAGAATTCTCCTTGTCTTCTTGCCCCACCTATACTTCCTGCATGGCTAGTGGCCAATTAGAGTTTTATTTATCAATTAATCAGAGCAACACATATTCACAGCAGACATAACAAAATCCCACAGCTCTTTATGAATGGAATTAATGCTTCCAGAGAAGAAGCCTCCAAGAGCTCATTCAACTCTTTGAGCATGTGAGAAACATATGTTTTAATAAAGTTGAAAGTCCTTTTCCAGTGAAAATATTTCTGGCAATATGTACTTGCATTTCCCTGTCTTAAGAATTGTGATTAATAAAGCTCTTGTGTTTTAAATTTATGTGACATAAAAGTGTTTGTTAAAGCAACACTTATGTTCTAAAGTAGCTTATAGATGGAATAATGTGCCTGTTCCTCTTGTCAAACTAAGTAAAAGTCAGCTGGAGGCACTAACTACATATTTACAAAAAAGGAGGACCCAAAAAATGTGAGTGAAAGTTGTTATGGATGTATTTGAAAAAAAAAATGATCACACAGCTTTTATCTAAGTAATAGAGAATATAACTGGGACCAGAATGAACAGAAGGTATTTAGAAACAGAATTCTTCCTAGTTTAAGAACGTTGCATTTGTATTGTTGCATTTCTGTTAAGGAGGCTTGAGCTGTTCATATCTGTGAGATGGTGGCACGGTGCTGTTTGAATCCTTGGTTGTTTGTTTCTATTTCTAGATCTCACCATCCACAGGCAATCATTCCAATGGTTTTAAGGTTTAAGGCTTCTTGTAAAATGTGCATTGCTGTATATTTGAGCTTTTTTTCTTTTCTTACAGAAATGGTGTTTTCCCATAGATATCATTCCACTTGTTTTTTACTCTATATTTAACACACTCATTATGTTTTAATTTTCTGCACTTGTATATATCTATTCTGGCACTTATAAATAATATGAAATACTTGCAATTTATATATGAAATTCTTGTTTAAGATATTGTACCTATGCAGCTCATTTAATATGAATTTCTAGTCCTTGAAAGTTATTATTACAAACTATTTAGGATAATTAAAAAATACAGATTAGTAGTAAGTCTTCAAACAATCAAATTTGTGAGCATGTTAGGTGTGTTTTAAAGGTCAAACAGGGATATATTTTAGTTAGACAGATCATCTTCAAACACTTCAGAGACATATAGAATACGACATTTAAGATGTTTTAATAACCTAAGACTTTTCATGACAGTAAGATATCTCTATTCCTAGTACCACCAATTTACTTCAAAAAAAGAATGATGGGTATTAAAGAACCTTCATATGGAGTTTGCGTTTATTGTGGCAAAGCTAGCCACTGGGCAAGAAACTGCCCTTGTCCAACTACTGACAAACACGACACAAAAGAAGGCAACTGCTGAACTTTGCCAAGACAAGGTAGGACAGTCCTTCAAAAATTTTCTGCCTCACAAAAGTGTCTGTCAGACATTTTAGAACATTTGACTGAAGATGGATACTCCAATCTTGCAGAGGAACCTGGACAGCCACATGTTTTTGTCATTTCTATAGTTTTGGAATTTGCTTGCTCTGCACTTATATTCTTCTCAGGTCTTTGATAGCATTGAAAACCAAATAGTTATAGTTACAGTTTTCCTTTTCATGAAATTCAGAATAGAAACTTACAAAAAAAGATGTAAAGCTTATAAAGTTGAGAAACATAAAAGCTTAAGTTGTTTATCTAAGAAGATGTTTTAAGGTCTAAAAAGATTTTTTTTAGGATGGTAATGTGAGTTATGACAGAAAATGGTTTGGTATAAAACTTTGGTCTTACTAAGATAGGGTAGATAATACAGTACTTTCTTCAAATTTGCCAAATACACATGGACCAGGTATTATAAATGTAATTTTTACCTGATAATTGTTTTTTTGTTTTTTTTTTTTGTTTTTTTTTTTTTTTTTTTCGGACGGTTTTTGTTGCTTTGCCTTTCTGATCGTTTGGACAGGTGGCCTCGACTCACAGATCCGCTGCTCTGCTCCGAGTGCTGGGATTAAAGGCGTGCGCCACCACCACCCAGCAGTCTGATAATTGTTATTTTATATTGTTTTACTATGTGAGAGTTAAAACGCCTCCTTTTTATTTAGACAATATCTGACAATTGTTCTTACTGTATATAGTTTTAATGTGTTAAAGTTAAACCATTTCCTTTTTATTTAGACAAATAGGGAAATGTTGTAGGATATTTGTATACTGTGTGAAAATATATTGCTGATTGGTGTAATAAAACCTGAATGGCCAATAGCTAGAAAGAGGTGAGGCAAGACTTCTGAGGACAGAGAGGACTCTGGGAAGAAAAGGGGCAGAGTTACCAACCTGACAGAGAGGAAACAGGAAGTGCAAGATGAAAGAGAGGTAACATCACGTGACAAAACATAGATTAATATAAATAGGTTAATTTAAGTTGTAACAGCTAGTTGAGACAAGCCTAAACAAAGGCCAAGCTTTCATAATTAATAATTCTCTTTGTCATTATTTATGAGCTGTAGGCCCAAAGAAAAATCTGTCTACACTCATTAATATTTGGAGTACCTCATCAGTAAGCTTCTTATTGGAACAGTATGTTCAGTTTTCTAATGTGATTTTAATATTTTTCTTGTTCATTTTTAATAGTATCTTATTATCAGTTACTATTTTATTCACCAGAATTGTATTTTAATCAATCACTTTTCAGGCCACTAATATCAATGATGTCTTTCAGTGATGAAAAAAAATACTAATATGGGTATATTTCAGAACTTTTTAAAAACCAGTCTCAGTTAGATAGAGATTAAATGAAGCATACCAACATACAGTGAGTTTCTGAGCAATGAAATATTTTTTCAAAGGTGGAATGGGCATTTAAACATCAGTTATTGCATTGTGGTATTTTAATCATTAAGTGACTATGTAGATTAGATTGTGGCAACATCTGTCAGACTTAAGGTTATTAGACATATGTAAGGTAGACTAGGAGTATCATTGTAAGTCATGGGTGTTGGGTGTCTCATTTTCCCTAGTAACAAACAGAGGCCAGAACAGGCTAGGTGCTTATTCAATTTTCCACAGTTAGTTGGTGGCAGAGGCTGTACCAGAATTTCCTGCTTCACAGAACATTGCGTTTTCCATTACCTCAGAATAAATTCTAAATTGCATGGTTCAGCAGTAAATATTTAAGTTGGTTCCAAAGGGCAGAGGATGTCACTGAGGCAGAAAAAATATGCAGAAAGGAGAATCTATTGGTTTTCTTATGAGGACTGGTTCGTGGGAAATGTTACTAGTACTTTTATAATGACCCATGATCAATTTGATTACTATTTATAGAAATAATTATAAAGAAATTGTCACATTTTCCCCTACACCTTATTATGTAACTCATATTCATCCCCTATGTGCCCCAGGCAAAACTTCATTAACGTTGTCTTTCCCCTTTAAATCAATACACTACATATTTTTATGGCTTTCAACATTTTTTTAACAATTAAGATTGTATAACAAGCAAAAACATTGCAGAAAGCTTTACACTATGCCTTGAAAAAAGCTGTGAGGCTTGTATTCAGCTATCATTAACTGATATGTTGAAATTAGATGACTATTTGCCTCCTATAGAATTTGGTAAGAAATTCTTGCAAGATCCATGTTCCATTTTCAACTCTAATGGAAAAGCTTATGAGAAAGTGTAGCACTGTTTAAAGCCTTTGTCACCATACTTTATTTCAGTGAGGCCTCATTTTTATCTACACTGACAATGGCAGAGCACAAAATTCGATCCTGTTACTTTTCCTTTGAGGCTAAGTAAACAACAAATCTGCTCTTGTTCCAATGGTGAAATTTGAATGGAAAATGGAGTCCTCCTCTGACTCCTGTATTTGAACATTGGTTCCCATCTGGTTGCACAGTTTGAGATGGTTATGTAATCTTTAGAAGGTTATGTCACTGGGGTAGACTTTGATGTTTAATTAGGCTGCCCACACTTGTTCTTCTCTCTCTAAGTGCTGAGTGCAGATGTGAGGTGAAGAGTAGGCCTCATACGTCTACTGCCATGTCTTACTTCCTTCTTCCCTTAAATCCCTTCTTGTTAGGTATTTGGTCAGAGCAGTGGGAAACTTAACTAATACACATGGTTCTATGAATTTCCAGAAACAAAGACATTTTATTTTATAGTTGTGGAGAGTGAATACAGAAAGGCATTTAATACTTCTTAGAGCAGAGGGTAGCTAAAGTTGGAGTGGGATTTATAGCTACAGGCAAGAGGGTTTTTTCTCAATAGGGATATATCTAGTTTGTTTATTTTTTCCTCTGAAACACATAGTGAGAAATTTCACTATTTTGTCCAAGATTTTTGCCAAAGTACAAAGAGCCAGATACAAAGGCCACTTTTGAAAGCTTTGTTCAGCTGTCTTTCTCTCACCTGCCTTCCTTAGCAATATGTCCTGTGTTCCTGAGCAAGACTCTCTATTCAATCCATTTTGAGTGCTCCAGAAGTCCTCACAAAAATCTCTAAATGCTGGCAAAGTTCAATGTGACTGAGAACAATTCCTTATACCCTGAGTCCTCGCTTCACAGCCATTTCTACGTTGGACTTGACAATCTGCTATGCTGAAGATATTTCTTCTGCCTTTTCTTTCCCCATACTGAATGCTGTGTTGCTATTGAATAGCTTTTCCACCCCCACTCTTCCCTAGCAGTACACCTGTTTCAATTATACTTTTTCCTCTTTGCTGTGTAGCCTAAGGACGTAATTTAAACACCCTGCTTATTTTTCTGCAAGTCAAAACATATTCCTTGCTTGGATGGATGCAAAATGAGAAAAGGGAAGGTTGGACAGAGTCTGTCTCGATTATGCCTTCCTGGGGCAATCGATGTCTATTGGAGAGGTGTGAAGAATAAGGAAATGCAGAAGAGAACACTGCATGTCTCTTCAGTAGGTGATCGATATTAACTCACTTCCGTTCCTCACTTTCCAGATGCTTGAGAGAGTTAATGAGATGACAAGTGGCCTATGTGCAGCATTTCCTGTTGTGGAGTAAATGAACCTTTCAGTGTATTTCAGATTCCTCCCACAGTAGCACATATTTGACCTTAAAATACTGTATTCTACTCTCTGATGAAGGGGAACATCAGTCTGTCGTGATTTTCATAATCTTTTTAATGTTTCTAAGCCCCTTGCACAAACCTACATAGACATAATGAAGATGATTAGAACTATATCAAATAATGGCACAGAGCAGTGCAGATTACCTCAAAACTCCCCCAATTGAACTTAATAACAGAAATCTCTGGACAATTTTGCTATATGACAATTATTCTATATAGGAACTTATACCTCCTCTACATTTAAAAAAAATAGTAGGGGGCAAGTCTACTTTAAGGGCCCAACCAACTCTCTGAATTGATGCGCAAATATATAAGCATACATATATAAGGTGTGTGTATACACATATATGCATATATTAAAATGTTCCATGATATTAAGGAAAATCTTTGAAACATAACTTTCTGATAAGTAGTCCATTGCTATAGTTCTTAAATCCCTTTATTGGTTTTATGATGGCTCTCTTTGCAACTGCACACTTGTGACCTGTGCCCTTTGCAGACCTTTAATTTTTTTTTTGAGTACTCAGTGATTTGGATCTTGAATCATGCAATTCTAATGTAACTTGAGGTTTAGCCCACTTACTGCTTTTTTTAAAAAGGACTTAGTATGAAATTTAGGTGACATGTGCCATCTTTGTATAAATTTTGAATAAAGATGTTGCACTAAGGGCGATACTCTCTCTAGAAACTTTTCCATTTCACCAATGTCACTTGCCAATTGTGGATTTTTTCCAAATTCTCACAGCAAAAGAAACCATTAGTAGATTGAAGAGACAGCCTAAAGAATGGCAGAAAATTTGTACCATCATGTACCTAACAGTGAACTGATATCTAAAACATAGAAACATCTAGTAGAAGCTCATGGACTCTGGACTGACAGCTGGGGATTCTGCATGGAACTGATCTAGGCCCTCTGAATGTGGGTGACAGTTGTGTGGCTTGATGTGATTGTGGGGCCCCTGGCAATGGGACCAGGACTTACCATGGGTACATGAACTGACTTTTTAGAGTCTATGCCCTATGGTGCAATTGCCTTACTCAGCCTTGAGGCAGGGGAGAGGGGCTCAGTTCTACCCTAACTTGGTGTGGCAGCTAGTGTTGACTACTCAAGGGAGGCCATAAGCAATGAATGGGAGGTGGGGTGGGGCAATGCGGAATGGGAGAAAGGGAGGAAGGAGGAACAGTCGTTGGTATGTAAAATGAAAAAAATTTAAATAAAAAACAGAAACATCTAAGAAAATTAAACCCAGAACTACAAACAAAAAAAGAAGTGCAGGTCATCAAAATAAAATATTATCAATTGTTGGTAATAAGTTGAGATAAGTTGTGAACTACATGAGTAATAAAATCTTAGTTGTGTGAAATATAATTTACAGGTTACTTGTCAGGATACTTTCCCTATATTTACCTAAGAGAAAATAAGTGATGAAAAGATCATATTTATTCAAGTATACTATGTGAGATGCCTAGCTATCTTGAATAAAACAAAAGAAATTTCATCTGTGGTGAGATGTCAAATATGTATAATAAACTATCAAAGTATGATCATTCCCAATAATTCATAGTAGGAATGCAATTCTTTTTATAGTTTATTGTGATTTTTGTATAAATATAAATTGAATTTCTAAAAGCAATACTGTGTTTCTCTGTTGGACGTTTTTCAATGTGGAAAATAACACATACTTTGCCACACAAACTGACAATGTTTGCAAATTCATTCCTAAGTGTGAGAGAAAGTCTTTATTGAAAACTTTAAAAATCAGATAAGATATAAATTTAATATCAGGCATATTGGCCTAGTTTCCAATATTAATAACCCTTTGTTATCTGTGGGTTTTCTTTCCCTATATAAATATTCATTCTGGTTATGACTAAAGTGAAGAGATCTATAATATGGGTAGTAATTGTTATGAGTTCTAAAAAATCCATCAAAACTTCTGCCATATTGCCTCAGGAAGATAAAATGAAACTCTAAGATCAAAATTTGCCAAGGGTGAAAACTGGAGTTGCAGTTACCCATTGACTATTTCATGGTAAGAAATATAGAGTTAACAATGTCTTTTCCTCTTTATGAAATTCAGCTGAAGACTTAAAATTGTATTTCTCTTCCTAGTTAGTAAGCTAATGTTCCATTTGGGGTTCATTAAATCCAATGTCCACATTGCCACTGACCTCAGGATGGACGTCCACAGATATTATCTTGCAGTACAACACACGTTGCTAACTGCTTATGGTGGAAGAAAAACAAACTGCAAATATTTTGTTTAGCCAGGCATGCTTTCTATATTGATAGTTGCAAAGAGCTAACTGGCTAGGGATGCCAGGTACTTGATATTATAATACAATCCAGTGCAAATCAACACTTGTTTACTTGATATTTTTCCAGCATGATAATCATACCTTATGTTTGTGAAACACTCAATCAATCCAAAACGGATGCCAGATTTGCTGGACTGAATTTTTTCATGAGAAATATGTCTCCCATAATTCTGTTTTTTTAATTATTGGATCATTTGCCCTGCATCTTCACAAATATTCGTTTTCAAATTTTTTGAAGGGCATTCATAAATCCGAACATAGAAATTCCAGCAAGCATTTTAGTTGTAGCTTGTAGAAAAACAAAAATTATAATCAAAATTGGGATAAATACTGGAGAATCAACAGGAATTTGAGAGGGACAATCATATCAAATGGGAGAACAGAAAAGAGGTTGCTTAGAACAAACTCATTTTCGCTGCCTCTTAGTTTGGCTAATGACTTTGTTTTTGCATATGGAATAGGAAACTGTTTCATGATGTTATATGAGAAAGAAGCAGAATTGGCTATATCCAAGTTAAAGAAGAAAAGAAAAAAATAGAAACAGACAATTTACTGTCAAAGAAAGACCTGCTTAATTATCCACGCCACTGATTTGCTCATCTAACTTGGATGATGTTGGAAAATCCAGGTTCTAGTAAATTTTTAGAATGTCATTACAGGGAATGATTATGTGCCAAATAATTCAGGGGCATAATTAACAAAAATATCTCTACCACAGTAATTGACGGCGCTCAATTTTTCTATTCCTCTTCTCTCTCTCTTTAAAAGCATTGAGGCTCTGGTATTCTATGCAGATTGAAAGATGGTGATGTGCAAGTCAATAAAAATTCACAGAGAAGAAGACATACTATATTATTTTTATAATGACTTTCAGGAAGAATTATTAAGAAATATTGATGAAAGCTATGTTTATGGCTGTTATTTGTTGAAGTCTATCTTCTATTAGTGTAATAGTTGAGGACACTGGAAAGGAAGCTTGTTGACAGAAAAAGATGTGAAATATGGATGTGATTTTTTATTTACCATGCAATAGCCCCAGTATTTCAGGAAATTGGAAAGACAGGTAAAGAATATATAGTAAGTATGTTCATGAGTAATATGGCTGTGTCGAGTAGAATGGGTATTCAGGTATTTTCATAACATGGTATTACCTTCTGGGATAATGCTATGCTAACAGTGAGAGGCTCATTCAGATCTCTGATTTAGCAAGTAGATTGGAAGTTTTGTGGTACAAAGCTGCACTCAAATCATAGTGGCTTGTAAGTATACACCAGCTAAATTTCTAAACTAGCCTGGAATTACAACATGCTAATTTGCTTTCAAAGCAAAGTATGCCACCTGCTTTTTCATTGTTTAAATCTAGTACTGCTTTATTTATTTATTTCTCTGTAGTTGAGTCTAAGTGTTGTATGGTCATGGAAAGGACTAATGTTTACAAATACAATCATCATTTTTGTTCTTTCAGGGCAGGTATTTGAATAATAATGAATGTACTTTTTATATTTTTTGTCAATGCTTCATATTCCAAAAGTGTCATTTGCACTTACTTGTATTTTAATTTTACAACCTAATGTGCTCAGGAGAGTAAACCCATGGGAGCGCTATACAAAATGTGTCATGAGAGACATTTATGGCCCTTTTAAAGTGCTTGTTGTGGAGAAACAAGGACAGCTTACAAATATGAAAAGCTGGAGACAATCATTTGTCTTCAATATTTGCATTGTTTGTAACCACATTCTAATTGTCAGTAAGGATAAGGCCAGTACTCTTAGAGTATTATTACAGCTTTACTTCCTTCACTTGAAGATGTAACACGCTTGAAAGAATTAGTCAAAAAAAAAAAACATGTATTGAGCAGTTGCTACAGGAGAGATACAAAGGATGCATAGGTTTAATATTTAAGTACTATGGAGTTTTTGAATTTGAAATGAATAATACAAGTAGGAGACTATGACATAGTTATTACAATAGTTATTCTACTTTTTACCAACATCCAGAATAAACCCATATATATGTATGTATGTCTGACACAAATGTAAAGGCTCAGAAAGAACTTACTGAGTGAGTAAGAATTCATGTGATCTTCCACGATAGGATTTTAGTTACTCTACTTTCTAGGAAACTTGACCTAGAATGAGATAGAGAATTTTCAAATAGTAACATATTTAATACATTTAGGAAAAACTGAAAATGAATTTACTATAGCCAGAATAAAAAGTTCTGTAAGTACATTATTTTCCTTTTAACATCAATTTCTGATTCCAGCAATATGAGTCGGCAGGTAAAGGCACTTGCTGGCAAGCTTGACAACCCAATAGATGGAAAGAACTGACTCCTTCAGTTGATTTCTGACCTACACACACATAGTGTGTCATGTGCACGCATGCACACATACACACACAAATGTAATAAAATTACTACTTCATATTTTAGTATATAAAGTCAATGACAGTATAGTTTTTATGTTTTATTATAGTTTTCATATATAATTTATTCTTACACATGCATATGAAATTTAATTTATTCTTAAACATGAATTGTTATGAAATATATAAAATACAAAATATACTAATATTTTATAATTATTTAATCAATTCCTGGCACAATTGAAGAGGAACATTATTTTGCCATTAAAATGCCACTATTTTAAAATTAACTTTGATATGTTTGTGAATGTTTTTATTTCATAAACCCTTCCCTCTATATTCATGGCATTAATGCATTACTTAAATTAGGTTTTTAATATACTTTAGTATTTCATAATACAAGTCTGTACAGAATGATACTTTAAATTGTTGACAAATATTATACATGTTTGTATCTACTGACATATTTAGAATTATTTTGGAAAGCAAAGGAATTAAGATTATCTGTTTCTTTCAGTGATATATCAATTTGGAAAACTAATATATATGCACAATATTGGCATATTGTATTAGCTAGTTTTCTGTCCCTGTATTACAACCATGGAATCAAAAGCAACTGAAGCAAAATTTTAGTTTTGGCTTAGGGTTCTAGAGGGATAGTTGTACATAATGGTAGGAAAGCATGATGGGGAAATCCACAGAAACAACTGAACCAAGCTCCAAGGAACTCATGAACTTTAGACCCACAGCTGTAGAACCTGCATGGGATCAGACTAGACCCTCTGCATATGGAAGACAGTTTGCGATGGCCCTGGCAGTTGGGATCAGGATATATCCCTGGTGGATGAGCTGACTTTCTGGATCCCATTACTTATGGTTGGACACCTTGTTTACCCTTGAAGAGGATGGGAGGGGCTTGGTCCTGCCTCAACAGAATGTACCAGGCTTAACTGTGCCCCTGTGGGAGAACTTACCCTGTTGGAGGAGAGGATGAGGGATGGGTTGTGTGGGGGAAGGCAGGGATGGAGGGAAAAGGGAGGAGGGATGAAATGGGAATCTGTGGTTGGTATGTAAAATGAATAAAAATATTTTTAAAAATATTTTAAAAAGTTTGGATGATTAAATTGTGACTTCATTATTGGAAGCATGATTCCTGCAAATGCTTTTAATTTTTCTTATACCTTTATTTCTAAGAATTTTTATTTGAATATTTTAATATACTATTGTTTTTTGCCACATGCTGTAGTCATACTTTATTCCATATTATTTCTCTGAATGCTTGTTGTTTCATTTTATTTTTAATCTAAGTATTTTATATACATTTTCTTTCTGATAACATTTTTTTTTCTTTCTGGATTATTTACAATGATAGTCTTAGCTAGGGTAACTCCTTCTTTCTGCAATTTTATTATTTTGTTATAAACAAAATTGTTCAAACTAATAGGAAAGTTGAGGTCTTGGATAGAGAACAGTGATTTTTTCTCTTGAATATCCATGGGAATGCATTTTTCTTGCTGAGTTTATGTCTTGCCACTGACTTTTCATATAACTGCTTCGTTTAAGATCAGGATCACCTGTATCAGTCAGAAAACCCAAAATCATTATGACAAAAACCAAATAAGTCTTATTTCATACCACATAAAAGTTATTTAGATTAAGACAGTGAAAGTCTATGATATAATTCCACAGAAACACAAAATGGCTGCCCATTATTTTTTGTTCAAAAGTACTATGTCTCCCATATATTAGCCCTAGGCATAGTCACTTTCTGGATGGTCTTTGAGAAACATACATACCAGACTCCTACAGTTACTTAGCTGGACTCATATACAAAAAGGAAGCTCAGAAATAGAATTTTACTTTTCAGGAAACAGCTAAGACTGAGATTTTTATTACCAAATAAGATAGGTATAATCTTTATTAAGAAGAAATAATGTCATAAAACTTCAAGTATGACCTATATTTTAATTTTATTAATTGGAACTCTGTTTCTTCATTTTAAGTCCATAGTTGATAGTTTTCAATGTCATCCGATATATATATATATATATATATATATATATATATATTCAGTATTTATTTTTCTGAGTTAATAACTAAAGTTTCTTTTTAGTTATTAAAGAGTTACAAGGTTTTTGGTCCCTTCTATTATTTTATGTGACTCAACATAAAATAGTGAGCAATGAGAATTTATAGTATATTATTAATATGTTCTGTATACATCTGTATATTGGTGTCTGAATCAAAATTGGACTTCTAATTGACTCCATGGTATGCTTAATACAAATCTGCAAGGATATTTTAAAATCCACACTTACTTCAATACTTTTTGTTTTGACATAATGTATAAATAAAATGGAAAGCCAGTTCCTTTCCAGAGTATTTTCACATATATTTCTGGTAGTGAATTACAATGTTGCCATCTAGATCAGTATTCATGGATGACAGCCTTTTATGACCACTTTTATTAGATACTACTCAAGGTGATGCTATGAATTTCATGATGAATAATAATCTGGCAGTCTATAAATAGGAAATGAAGCATAGGACATGTGGCTATCTTATTCAAGGTAACAAACCAGCAGAAAATAGAAAAACAGTTTCAGATTCATCACCAAGGAACATAAACCTTGCTTTAGAGTTTTAAAATAGTACCTAAGACTCTTATAAAAGTTTTCTTCCAGTGGATCTCAGTAGCCTAATTGTGAAATTCCCTTAGCATCTTAAATATTTCTTCTTGATGAAATTTTCCTCAAGTTTTGGAGATTCTGCATACTTCTTCCAGTTACAACTTTTCCCAGAAGAGACACACAAAGGTACCATGAAGATATTTGTGGTTCACTGATTTGCTTATAGCTATCAGTGTATCATACATGACATACATACCTGTGTTCTCCAATTGCTTTAACAGGGTATGTTGTGCTGGTAGCAGTGATTGATGACAGGCCAAACCTTATAAATTAATCTTTGTTGTATAGATTTGTAATCATAAAATATTGAATATAAATGTTAAAAAAGGATACTCTGATGGGTTAAGAACTATGTCATTCAAACTTAGAATGAAAAATACAGTAAGAATAAAATAAATAATATAAATGATAAGATAAAGATTTAAAGAACTAAGACAGGTAACTAGTAATCTCAACACTTGGGAAGAGAAATAAGGATGAGGAGGTTAAGGACATAATGGGAGTGTTGGATATTTTTGTCTCAACTTTATACAAACTAGAGTTATCTGAAAGGAGGGAATATCCATTGAGAAAATGCCTCTATAAGATCTAGCTGTAGTGCATTTTGTTAATTACTGTTGTAGGAGGGCCCTGCCCTTGTGGGTGGGACTGATCTGGTGATCTTAGGTTCTATAAGAAAGGAAGCTGAGTTGTCTAGCTTGGTCTGTTTGAGGGGCCCCTGGCAATGGGATCAGGATCTATCCCTTGTGCTTGATCTGGCTTTCTAGAGCCCATTACCTATGGTGGGGTGCCTTGCTTGGCCTTGATGCAGGGGTGAGGGGCTTGGTCCTGCCTCAACTGAATGTACCAGACTTTGTTGACTCCCAATGCGAGTGCCTACTCTTTTGGAGGAAGAGATGGGGTGTGGGTCTGGGGGGAGAAAGCTGGGGCGGGAAGCCAGAGGAGGGATGAGAGGGGAATCTGTGGTTGGTATGTAAAATGAATAAAAAAAATTCTTAAAGACAAAAAATAAAGAAAGGAGGCTAAGGAAGCAATGGGGAGCAAGCCAGTAGGCAGCACCCTCCATGGCCTCAGAATCAGTTCCTGCTCAAGGTTACTGCCCTGTTTGAATTTCTGTCTTGATTTCCTTCAGTAATGAACAGCATCGTGGAAGTATAGGCCAAATAAACTATTTTGTCCCCAACTCGCCTTTTGGTCGTGGTCTTTTGTCATAGCAATAGAAATCCAAACTCAGACACTAAATAACCTAAGAAAATTTCAGGCCAATTTTCATACATGGACCCTGTTTCAACAACAGGATAGCACAAACATACAGAACAAAAAGTAGAAGTGGAAAATGTACAATTTCTAGCCTCCATTTACAGGTTGTTAGTTGAGAGATGATATTTCACAGTCCAAGAAAAATTGTAATGTTCTTTCTCCTCCATGTATGAAATCCATTTGCAAGAAAAATAGAGATATTGAATTAATTTATACTTAGGGGCATTCAAACTTTAGAATTCATGTTAAAGTTTGATGTTAAGCCATAAAATAATACCAAAAGTGTAATGTCTAATCTTTGTTGTCAACTTGATATCTGAAATCACATAAAACCCAAGCAGCTGGGCACATCTTTGAGACATTTTTCTTAATTGGATCATTTGATATGAGAAGACCCATCCTGAATCTGGGACATACCTTTTGATGGCAGCTCACATTAAAGGACACAGAAGAAGGAAGGATTTGGTTTTTACCTGCTTGCCCATTTTGTCACTGGCAAGCTCATCTATCCTGATGCCGAGACATTCCTTTGCTGGTTATTACAATATACTTTAGAATTCCAACATATATTGAAAACAAGCTGGGACATTAGCCTTATGGGTTGAATGACTATTGGATTGTTGGTGTTTCTGTGTAAATATTTCCATTGTTATACTAGCAGGACCACAGCCTATCATCCACTTTAATAAATTCACTGTTTATATATATATATATATATATATATATATATATATATATATATATATATATATATATATTCTATCAATTTTGTTCCTCTTGAGAGCTCCAACAAAAAAATCATACTTTTTATGCTTGAACTAAAAAATATAATGAATAACAGTAAACCTTGTTGATTAAACAGAAAATGGGACACAAATATGATAAAAAACAAATGAGGAGTACAAAAATAAAAAGGTATGAACCAACAAGAAATCACAAAAAAAAATATAAATACACTAAGGCCACGCACCAAAAAAGTTTCAGATTGGTTATACTATGAATAACCAATATAGACTGTGTGTCTTATTTAAAAATATATACTAAAACAAAATAAGAGTTGCTTTAAAAATATTTGGGAACCTGCAGAGATGGTTCAGTAGTTAAGAGGACTGTTTACTCTTCCATTGGACCAGGTTCAAAACTTCCAACACCCACATGGCAGTACACAACAATCTGTATGTAATGCACTAAGTGCTAAATAGCTAAAAATATAGAAAAATTTGAAAATAGTATATAGATGTATAGATATGGAATTGAAATATTGAGATATATTTTTTAATTTATACTTTAATTTAATTTTACATATCAGCCACTTATTACCCTGTCCTCCCTCCTCCCGCCCCCCTCCCCGAACCCATCCCCCATTCCCATCTCCTCCAGAGCAAGGACTCCCCTGGGGATTCAGCTCAGCCTGGTAGATTCAGTAAAGGCAGGTCCAGTCCCCTCCTCCCTTCACACAGGCTGAGCAAAGTGTCCCTGCATAAGCCCCAGGCTCCAAAAAGCCAGCTCATGCACTAAGGACAGGTTCCTGGTCCCACTGCCGGGGGGCTGCCTAAACAGATCAAGCCAATCAACTGTCTCACTTATCCACAGGGCCTGATCCAGTTGGGGGCTCCCATTACTTCATAGTTCATGTGTTTCCACTAGTTTGGCTATTTGTCCCCGTGCTTTTTCCAGTCATGGTCTCAACATCTCTTGCTCATTCAATCCCTCCTCTTTAGCGCCAATTGAACTCCCTGAGCTCCACCTGAGGCCTGGCCATGGATCTCTGCATCAACTTCCATCAGTCATTGGATGAGAGTTCTACCAGGACAGTTAGGGTGTTTGGCCATCCGGTCATCAGAGTAGGTCAGTTTGGGCTTTCTCTCGACCATTGCCAGTAGTCTCTTGTGGAGGTATCTTTATGGATTTCTGGGGACCTCTATCACTTTGCTTCTTCCTATTCCCATGGTGTCTTCATTTATCATGGTCTCTTTTTCCTTGTTCTCCTTCTCTGTTCTTGATCCAGCTGGGATCTCCCGCACCCCTAAGCTCTCGTTTCCTTGACCCTTGCCCTTCATTACCACCCCCACCCATATTCAATTTGCTCATGTAGATCTCATCCATTTCTCTGTCGTTGAGTGATCCCTGGATCCCTGGTTTTTGTGTTTTTTTTTTTTTTTTTTTTTTTTTTTTTTTTTTTTTTGGTTTTTCAAGACAGGGTTTCTCTGTGTAGCTTTGCACCTTTCCTGGAACTCACTTGGTAGCCCCGGCTGGCCTCAAACTCACCCTATGTCTTTACTAGGGTCCTCTTTACTAGGTAGCCTCCCTGGAGTTGTGAGTAGCAGTCTAGTCATCTTTGTTTTACATCTAGTATCCTCCTATGAGTGAGTACATATCATGTTTGTCTTTCTGAGTCTGGCTTACCTCACTCAGGATGATTTTTTTCTAGATCCATCCATTTGCCTGCAAACCTCATGATGTCATTGTTTTTCTCTGCTGAGTAGTACTCCATTGTGTATATGTGCCACATTCTATTTATCTATTCTTCAGTTGAAGGGCATCTAGGTTGTTTCCAGGTTCTGGCTATTACAAACAATGCTACTATGAACATAGCTGAGCAAGTGCCATTGTGGTATGATTGAGCATTCCTTGGGAATATGCCCAAGAGTGGTATAGCTGGGTCTTAGGAAAGATTGATTCCCAATTTTCTAGGAAAGCACCATATTGATTTCCAAAGTGGCTGTACAAGCTTGCATTCCCACCAACAGTGGAGGAGAGTTCCCCTAGTTTCACATCCTCTCCAGCATAAGCTGTCTTCAGTGTTTTTGATCTTAGCCATTCTGACGGGTGTAAGGTGGTATCTCAGAGTCATTTTGATTTGCATTTCCCTGATGATTAGGGATGTTGAGCAATTCCATAAATGTCTTTCAGCCATTTGAGCTTCCTCTGTTGAGAATTCTCTGCTTAGCTCTGTAGCCCATTTCTTAATTGGACTGTTGGGCATTTTGATGTTTAATTTCTTGAGTTCTTTATATATTCTGGATATTAGTCCTCTGTCAGATGTGGGGTTGGTGAAGATCTTTTCCCATTCTGTAAAAATGGCAATCTTACCAAAAGCAATATAGATTCAATGCAATCCCCATCAAAATACCAACACAATTCTTCACAGACCTGGAAAGAACAATACTCAACTTCATATGGAAAAACAAAAAGCCCAGGATAGCCAAAAGAATCCTGTACAATAAAACAACCTCTGGAGGCATCACAATCCCTAACTTCAAGCTCTACTATGCCACGGACTGGCCCACCGGGAGTACCACGACCATAGGAGAATCAGGGCTTGGGTAGTTAGGAAGGCAAGGATTTGGTGACTGACAGACAGACAACACACTCAAAAGTGGTTTGAATCTGCTGCAATTTTACTTCTGCAAATCAGTAGTTTATATACAGAAAAGAAAACTATCAAGTCATACAAGGAACAACAAGAGCGTGGCAATAATTCAATTACATCATCTTTAAAAACAGTAAGCATATAATTATTAGACATATCCCTTCACGCACAAGAACTTTATGACCCAAAGAGAAGTCTGTGTTTTTTAAACTTCGTACAGTTCCTAGACTTGTGTAGGCTTCTTGCAGCTGTGTCCTTCATCTTTATTCCAGCCCTCACTAGTTTATTATTCATTTTTACTTTTCTGGTTCTCTTGACCCATTTAGCCAATTTGGATGCTGCAGATCCTCCCTAAGTCTTTCTTCAGTTCTTTACCATGTATCTCTTCTAATATAAAAATCTTTTTACCTGCTGGAATATGGACACTTGTACTTTTACACCTGTAAGGGCAAGGGGTTCTGCTGTAGTCCTTAAGTTTTCCATGCTGAACTTCCTCAACAGAGGGGCCCACCATCTGCCTCCTATGAGATAATGTTTTCTGCCATAAATCACTTTAGTTGGGATTCCTAAAGGATTCCTAGTGGGTGAGTGTTCATTCTCTAGAAGTGCCTGAACTATTATCCTTTCTATTATCTAGCAGCTTGAGGCTTGAGGTCTTTAAGGAATAGTTCATTCTGCTATTTCTAAATAAGGTCCATGTCCAGCTTCCCCCTTCCTCCATAGTTCACAACCCAAGCATTCATTAATTTTGGCTGTGTTTTATAGATTAATTAGAACATTATCAGAAAAGCAGTTATACAGAACCCATAGCCCAGAGAGCTCATGATCTGTGAAGCACGTCTCCTTCAAGAAGGAGGCATAATACGGGCACTCTGCCAGGGACCTCCAGGGAGCTTAGTCCTGTGGGACACGTATCTCCTGTCCGCTATTATTGACATAATTGTTCATGTCACACGGATGACACTGGAGTTGGTGTGGCATTACTATAGAGCTACAGTAATAAAAACAGCTTGGTATTGGCATAAAAACTGACATGTGGACCAATGGAATCGAATTGAAGACCCTGACATTAACCAATGCACCTATGAACATATAATTTTTGACAAAGAAGCCAAAAGTGTACAATGGAAAAAAGAAAGCATCTTCAACAAATGGTGCTGGCATAACTGGATGTCAACATGTAGAAGGCTGCAAATAGATCCATATCTGTCACTGTGCACAAAACTTAAGTCCAAGTGGATCAAAGACCTCAACATAAATCCAGTTACTCTGAACCTGATAGAAGAGAAGTTAGGAAGTAGTCTTGAATGCATTGGCACTGGAGATCACTTCCTAAATATAACACCAGTAGCACAGACACTGAGAGAAACAATTAATCAATAGGACCTCTTGAACCTGAGAAGCTTTTGTAGAGCAAAGGACGTGGTCAAAAAGACAAAGCAACAGACTACAGAATGGGAAAATATTGAGATATTTTTAAAAGAAGTGTTTGTATTCAGATTGGTGTCTACCCTAATTGTCATCATAGAACCTACATCCAGTGACTTATGGAAACAGATTTAGAGAACCACAGCCAAGCACTTGGCCAAAATCCTGGATCTCAGTTGAAGAGAGGAAGGAAGGATTATAGGGGCAAGTTGGGGAGGGTCGTAAACATAATGGGAAAAACCATAGAGACCCAAGCTAGTGGGAGGTCATGGACTCTAGAATGACAGTTGGGGAGCTTCCATGTGGTAGAACTAGGCCCTCTGAATGTGGGTGACAGTTACATAGCTTGTGTGTTTGTGGGTCCCCTGGCAATGGGACCAGGACTTATATCGGGTACAGGAACTGGCTTTTTAGAGCCTATTCCCTATGGTGTGGTGCCTTACTCAGCCTTGATGCAGGGGGGAGGGGCTAGGTCCAGGCCCAACTTGGTATGCCAGGCTGTGATGACTCCTCAAGGGTGGGTGAGGAGGGGATGGGGATGGAATAGAGGGAGGTAAGGGACAGCAGGAGAAAGGGAGGAAGGAGAAACAGGGATTGGTATGTAAAATGAAAAAAAAAATTTAAATAAAAAATTAAAATAGGAGACCATTGTAAATGAAGACCATATGAGCAAAGGAAGAAACAAAGAGCTAAAGAGGCCCACAGAAATCCACAAAGATACCCCCACAAAAGACTGCTGGCAATGGTCGAGAGACAGCCAGGACTGACCTACGCTGGTGATGGGATGGCCAAACACCCTATTAGTTGTGCCATAAACCCCATCCAAGGACTGAGGAATCTGGTTGCAGACATCCACGGCTAGACCCCGGGTGGAGAGCTGGGAGTCTAATTAGTGAGAAAGAGGAGGGTTTATATGAGCGAGAATTGTTGAAACCAAGGTTGGATAAAGCATAGGGACAAATAACCAAATGAATGGAAACACATGAACTATGAACCAATGGCTGAGGGGTCCCCAACTGGATCAGGCCCTCTGAATAGGTGAGACAGTTGATTGGCTTGATCTGTTTGGGAGGCATCTAGGCAGTGGAACCAGGTTCTGGGCTCATCGCATGAGTTAGCTGTTTGAAACCTGGGACTTATGCAGGGACGCTTGGCTCAATCTGGGAGGAGGGGACTGGACCTGCCTGGACTGAGTCTATCAGGTCGATCCCAGTCCTCGGGGAGATGGGATGGGGGTGGGCTGGGGGAAGGGGAGGGGGGCAGGAAGGGAGAGAACAAGGGAATCTGTGGCTATTATATAGAACTGAATAGTATTGTAAAAAAAAATATAAAAAATTAAAATAAAAAAGAAATGTACAAGGCTATAAACTCAGTATATATTTTATGACAAAAACTAACTCAAATAGGTTTGAACCACAGAATTAATTACATAGAATTGCAGAAGTGCATAGAGATTCCCAAGTAGGACTGGACTGTAATTCAGCAGCACTGCCTTTGCCTGGTGAACATAAACAAAGCCCTGGCCTCATTCCCAGTAACTCTCTCTGTCTCTGTCAGTCTCTGTCTCTGTCTGTGTCTCTGTCTCTCTCTCTCTCTAACCTAAACACATCATGCATATCAAACTAACTAAAATTATCATTGAAAGTATGGCAATTATTTAAAATTTGATTTCACTTAAAAGGAATTTTAAACAATAAAAACATATAAATTGTTTTCCTCACAGAATCTACTTTAGAACATATCATTATGGTTGACAGTGAAACTAAAATATATTATTATATTGCAAAGTAATTATCAAAAAGAAATTAAAATGGATGTTGCAAAATTTGTAATTGTGTCTCCAAAGAGTCAATTTTGAAACATTTATTTTTAAATACACATTTAAGATAGAAATAAACAATAAAGTTTAAAAGTCAAGAAGGATTAAAATTAAAATGTCAAATATTCAACTCCAAAATCCAGGGAAAATTAATAAACCTAATGAATGGGGACATAATAAAATATTAGAGATAACAACAGAAATTAATAAAATGGGAGCTGAGGGTAAAATTGAGACAATGAGTAGTTGACAGAACTAATAAATTAGATACATCTTTGTCAAGGATAGTTGATGAATCAGAGTCAAGGTATAAGTAAATATTTGTCTTAAGAAGGTTTTATACATTAAGATACACTAGGAAATTCACAAACAGAATACCTGTCTGTTGACTAAAAATTTCACAAGGAATTTCAAGGTTAAATTCTATTTTGTACATTTCTGTATCCACAAAACAGCTCATGTACTTCTAGACAGATTGAAAGCTTTCTACAAAATATGGTTTGCTACTGTCTTTCTTTAGTTGAGACCACTTGAGACCAGAAAGCATGTGGAATATATAAAGACTGATTCTTACCCATATCACTAAATTGGTAATTTCACATTTCATCCCTAATATCCTCATTTCCTGAATGCTTTGTTGTTGCTTTTCCATTCTGTGTGTCTATATTAGTTGTCTCATTGCTGAAAAAATTACCTAGAAATAGCAAATTATAGATGATAGAGTTTATTTTGCTTCAAAGTTCAGGTATGCTGTCCATCACTGTTCAGAAGCTATGGTGGCAGAAGCCCAAAGCAACTGGTCACATTGCATCATAGTCAAGAACCAGAGAGTGATTAATACTTTTGCTCAGATCCCTTTCTCTTTTTTGTTGTTGTAGATTTTTCAAAGCATTGTTTCCATACAGTACATTTTGATAGTATACTTTCCCCTGCTCAAATTTCTCCCAGATCCTCCACACCTCCCTACTTACTCAACTTAATATTCTCTCTGTGTCTCAAAACAAAAGAAAAACAAACACAAAAATGAAAATCAAAACAGCAAAAGTATTATAAAATAAACAATAAATTAAGTAAAAATAATAAAGAATACCACCCCTGAAAAACCACAAAAGTGCTGGGAGGTGGTGGCACATGCCTTTAATCCCAGCACTCGGGAGACAGAGCCAGGTGGATCTCATTGAGTTCGAGGCCAGCCTGGTCTCCAAAGCGAGTTCCAGGAAAGGTGCAAAGAGAAACCCTGTCTCGAAAAACAAAACAAAACAAAAAAATCACACATAAACACATATACCAAACAAACAAAATGTATGGAGTTATTTTTTTGTGTTGGGCAACTATTACTAGGCATGTGGCTTATCCTGGAGTGTGGTTGATATGCCCTGTTCCATTCCAGTATAGAAAACTGATATGTCCTTTCCCAGTAGGTATCAATTATAATAAGATTTGGGGTTAGGGGTTGGATTTTGTGTCCACTTCTTCTTCTTTGTTCTAAGACTTTGATTTGAAACTGCTCAGGTCTTATGGGTGCTGTCAGAGTCTCTGTGAGTTCATATGTACATCAGACTTATGTCTGGAAGACACTATTTCCTTGGAGTCATATATCACTTCTGCCTTGTACAATTTTCTTTTTCCTTTTTTGTGCAGTGTACAAAAACTGAGACCAGAGTGAAGGTATTTGATAAATAAATCACATTTAGGGATGAGTAATCCAGTGTCTCCCACTTGGTTCATATTTGTCCAGATGTGGCTATCTGTGTTAATTACAACATATTTCAAGAAGCAGCTTCTCTGATCAAGGTAGAGTGATCTATTGATCTATTAATATAGAATCGTGTCCTCAGGAGTACATTTATTGATGTTTTTTTTAGCATAATATCAGGAGTAGGTTTTCCCTTAGGTTCCATGACCTATATAGTATCAAGTTCTTTGCCCCTTTAGCAGTGTCAGGTGTGGGTTACATCTTGAGAAATGTGTCTTAAATTCAATCACATAGTGGTTGGTTACTCCAATGATATTTCTGCCACTATTGTACCAATACATCTTGCAGGCTGTTTGCTCTTGCAGGTTACAAGTTTTGAAGTTGGGTGATATCATTTGTTATTTTTCTTCTCTAGTAGTATGCAAGGTACCTTCCAGCACCATGAATTCCTGTCAGTAGGGGTGAAGCTTCTATTTGGGCAAAGGATCTATTTTTCTGTGTTCAGTGAAGTAAGTTACTGCTATCTTTAGAAATGGGCCCTTACCATAAGCTTGTGGAAGGTAACCAAAATCTGTAGTAATGACTTGTGATGTTTGAGGGTGTGGATCTATGGGACCCCTATGGCCACTGACTCCATAAATGCACCCCATTCCGAGAATTGGAGGTTTTATTTGGTGGTATAAGATCTACAGTTGGAGTATGTTCTCCCAATTATATCTTGACTCCATTAAAATTCCTTTTATAAATATATATGGAAGCTTCTACATTTGCAGGTTTCTACATGGATTTTCAAGCATTTTTGTGTTAGTAATCCCTCACCATATTTTGTCCTTTACCCTGTCTTTTATTATCCCTCTCCATTTAATCTTCCTATTCTAATTTCTCTTTCTAACACTATATTCTGTTTCCCTTTCTCCAAAATTTCTCCTCCTTACCACTCTTCCCACACTACCTGCCTAACCTCTGTACTTATATGATTGAAGCACATATATTGAAGTCTTAAAAGTTAACATTTGATATTCGTCTTTTGGGATCTGAATTATCTCACTCAGGATGAGTATTTCTAGTTTCATCCATTTACTTGAAAATTTCATTTTCTTACTGTTAAATAATCCAGTGTATAAATTTACTGCATTTTCATTATCCATTTGTCACTTGGTGGACACCTAGAGTCTTTCCAGTGTCTGGCTATTATGAAGAGAGCAGTCATAAATATAGATGAGCAAGTATCTCTGTAGAAAAAATATAGTCCTTCATGTATATGCCCAATTGTCATATAATAAGATCTTGTAGATAGATTTTTCAATTTTCTGAGACAACTTCATACTGATTTCTATAATGTAAATTTGCTAACCATTTTTGTGCTTTGCTTATCTTTTTGAAGCTCTAAGAAAAATGTTTCACCAAATTTGCAAAAGTTTTAACCACTATTTTAAAATATTTTTCAATTCTATGTTTTCTCTCTCCTTCTATGACAACTATTTTTGTGTGTGTCAAGTTATATTTTATTTACCAGAAATGAAGTAAGGAAAAGATTTAAAATAATGTTATGGTAAAAGTGGAACCAAGCAAGGAGCAGCCACACTAATTCAGTGTCATCTCTATGGTTATCAAATGAAGACAGAATCAATATAACATTAGGAGATAATGCCTTTTAGAGTAGATTATCATAGTTTGAAACTCATATTAATCAACACACGTTGCTACATAACATAACATCCTCCAAACTTTAAAAGTTTTGTATATTCTTATACATATCACATACGATTTTGAGGTCTAAAATTTTGGAGCATATTTTCTTAGTGTTGTCCATATTTTGTAAACAGTATCAGTTTTCTAGAATTTCCTTTGAGATTGCTTGTTATTTTGTGTATTTAGTTGGGAGAATTTCTAATTGACACAAAATTATCCATGTTTTATTCAAGGTACAATATTCACATGTAGGTAAAAATCTGTATCTTTATGGTAGGAGACTAGTGATTCTCCTTACCATTGTCTTTAGGAGTAAATCATCCTGATTGAGTACTTGAGAATACTCTTTGACTGCTTTTGTAAGCTGTTGGCCAAATATCAAATTCATTTTCAAAGCCTTGAGTTTTTATTCTGATTGGCATTGTACTGCTGGATCCAATAGATACCTTCTACTCAATTGTTGCATGAGTTGTCCATTGAATGCTCCCATAGCAATGTCATAAGTGAGATTTTATTGTGTAACACATGCTGATGCTGTGATCAATTATGAAACTTTTAATGATGTTAGTATTTACTGGATGATAGATTATGAAAAGTCTTTATGACGCAATATAGAAGATACAATTTCTATGGTTGTGGGTGTAGGATATGGAATCTTATATTCTTGCTACCATGGTAAATTGGGCTACTATATATTATATAGTACACTTTGTGAAGTGCGTCCTATTGATGCTGCTGACATTCTGAGTATTGAGTGGAGAATCCTTGCCATAGCCACTCTGGGCAGAACAGGCCACCTGCTTTAATGTGTGGTAGATATTGAGTGAGTCAGCTTCAAGTCATTACAATGAAATATGTAAAAGAAGTGAACTCATCAGAGAAAATTTATTTGGCTTACAGTTTCAATGATTTCGGAAAAGAAGGGGGGGTAATATGTTTAACAGGAGAGAAGAAGCAGAAGAAAAGAAGTTTCTCACTTCCTTTCTAGTGCACACCTCAATGACCTAAGGTCCTTCTCCAAGGGGACACATTTCATAATGCCCATAGCACCTTTCAATTGTGCCTTCCTGGGACTTTAACATATGGTTTTGGATCATAGCATTAAAATTATAGCAGACAGTATTAATACTATTGCTGCTGTACTTCATTAAGCATTTCTCAGCTTAAGAATGAAGTTGGCTTGCCTTATTCTGATATGGATCTTGGTAATGTTGCTGCAAAAGAATGAACTATGTGCTGCTGTAAGAATTGGATGGATTTGATTTCTCTACTGTTTCTTCACAAGGTTATCTTGGGATGTTTGGCCAGAAAGGCCTTGTTTTCTGTTGGCCGTGTTCTATTCCCATAGAAGATTTCAGACTAAAGACATCTACAGAGCCTCGTCTAGAATATGTAGTATAAATCAGGGGCCTCACTATGGTACCATTTCTCCAGTCTTGACATTTTGAAAAAGTATGCTACTTTTCCATCATTCAGAGACCCTTTGAGACTACTCAGTTAGGTCTAAAGTATATAGTTTTATTCAGAGAGGAAGAAATAAAAATGCATGTTTCTTCTATTTTGCAAAATTATGATGGGAACATGAGATTTTGTAGAGTATATAAAACTAGTTAATATAAAAGTAAATATCTACATTCATATCTTCTGTGAAATTTAATAGTGTAATTATGAAGGGTATTTGAGATTTGTTTGACCTTTATTCCTTGGCAATGAGGTATCAACTTTTTTGATGAAGATCCAAGCCCTCTGGGTACATAAGCTCTTTTAGAAAGGCTTATATGAGCCATTATTGGTATAATAAAGTAAGGTGTTTCTTTTTAAATTTTCTGACAACCCGTTTTTAAAGAGATGTCAATGGTGTTTGCATTCTAGATTTTAATATGAATTATGAATAAGAATAACAAAAGATGACATGGATACACTAGGAAAATATGACACTTACCAGAGAATGGACCTTTGTATCAATGACGAACGAGGTTTTGACCCATTAATTCTCTCAGGCATTTTGCCTGTCTTCTTTGTTAATATGAAAGATAAAGATTTAACTAAATACATTTAAAGGTCATCATTTCAGGAAGCTCTTTAACTGAGCTGTAGTTTTCCTCTTTTACTATTCTCACTGATTCCAGCAAATAAATATTATGTTAGAATCACAGTTACTGTAAAACAATGAAATAGTAATTTAAATAGGTTTTAAATTATTTGGCCTATTTTGGATTTTATGTTGGCTTTTATGTTCTGGAGACTACTTCAAAAGCATAGAGCCCCCATCTTATTAGAAAATAATATTCTGAAAAACATTGTAGACTGTGATATGAAGAAACTTACCCATGTAACAAAAAGATTGTGTTTTATGACATTTTTCTGTGTTTCAAGAACCTCAGCACACTGCTTTACTCTTTTTGCATAAAAAAGACAAAAGTATTCAGTAAATGTTCGAATTTGATGATACTAATAAAATGATCTTTCTCACAAAAGATACCCTATACTCTCTGAAATAGATCAAATATAATACTACTTGAACTATTTACCTGAAAAAAAAATGGCCTTGATGTGACAAGCAGGAGGAATCTAAGTGTTTGTTAACCTTTACCATGAAAGAAGATTAAATTTTTGTCAGTGTACTAAGTCCCCAGGTGACTGCTTCACTCATTACAAATTTGCTTCATTTATCTCATTACCTGTGATAACATTTAACATCTTGCTCAGTTGGAATAATTTGGTCTAATGCACATTAGGTTTCTATGAGTGATGATGGTGTTCATGATAGAGGAAAGCTCAGTTACAGCAAGAACATTTTCTTAAATGTGCAAAATGTTGCTAAAAATGCAAATAACAATATAAAGAGACCCTACTTAAGACTCTTTCTTATTCAGGGATTTTTTTTTTTTTTTGTCAGTCAAGCTTCATTGTAATGTATAGTCAGGGTACTAAACTGGTTTTCAATGCATGCACATTAATTTCAGTATTCTCTTTGAAATAAAGCTTAATTCTCTATATTCTTAATTATTGTTGGTTAACTATCATGTTTCTTTGTTAGACCAAGAATGTGTCAGCACATTGCACATTTATAGTGCCTTTAAAAATTGTGTAATATTGCCATGTATTACTTTCCTAAATCTTTTTTGATGGACATAGTATAGTATTCCTGGAGAACTAGCTTTTGATCATGATTTGCCTAGGGCTCCATGTTAGACTCTTTAGCTTCTCCACTATTTTTATTATTTCATTAACTAGTTTTGTTGTTGTTGTTGTTTTAACTTATTTTAGCCCTTCTGAATATTGGTAAACAATGTTAATTTTCCAAAACTCAATGCAAGGATTTGGGCTACAGTGCAACAACTATATTTCTGCACATTTAGTACAAATTTAAATTCATGTATTAATGTAGCTACACCATAGTATCAAGATATTTTGGTGAAGCATTATTTGTATGTTTCTTTAAATGTATTTTTAAAATAGGACTAATATTTAGGTTAATTGACTTTGAGCAATACATATTACTATTGAAAATGTAAATGAACCTCATTCAATGAGTTGAAGTACTTAAGAAAAATGAGACCTCATTCAAAGAAGAGAGAACTGAGATGAATTTGTTGGATGACTGGGGGTGTTGGGGGTGGGAGGATTGTGCCACTGGATCTCCATGTTCCTCTTATCAATATACCTACATGGAATAACTCTCCCTTTTCTGCCTTCTACTCTTAATAGAATAAATTGAAGAGAGAATTTGCCAATACAAACTTTTCTGACCTGAATTTCAGCTCTTCACTGAGTTTCATTGATCCTGTCAGTCAAGCATACAGGTTTGAGAATTGCTAATTGCCAGCCTCCATAACATATGAATGCATTCTGTGTGATGATATTTTATTTGTGCTGAAATGTGGTGATATTTTATTTGTGTGTTAATAAATAAAGATTGCCTGGAGATCGGGGAAAAGGCCAGCCATTTTAAGTAAAAAAAGAAATCAGGTAGCACACACCCTTAATCCCTTAGCAGGCAGGATCTCTGTGTGTTCAAGGCCATACTAGAGAACAGAGCCAAGCATGGTGACACACTCCTATAATCCCAGTACCAACCATAGAGACCTGGGGATCTGTACAGACAGACAGTGACAGAGCTGTGTAGGAAGAAGAAGTGAGGTAGCTGGGCTAAGAACCAATGAGAGGGCAGAAAAGCAAGGCATATAAGTCCTGGGTAGACAGGAAGTATACAGAATTAATGAGGTGCGGTTAGCTCTTGGCTTTCTGTATTTCCCTGATTTCTCTAAGGCTTTAACCCAAATTTCTGTCTGACTCAGACAGGAAGCATACCATGGATTTCTAATCAGCAGCGACAACTAATGGCTACAGGTATGTTCTGCAAGACAGACAGTTACTATCTTCATTTGTCTACCAACTGTTGAGCCCACCAGATTCCAAATGACAACCTCCTATTTGATGGTCACACAGATGAGCCAAGTTACCTTCAGTTGGTCACAAAATGAATTAAAAATAAATTTTAGTTTTGGAGAAGGGATTTTTGGGAAGAGTGAGGGTAGTAGGGATAGGAGGTGTGCTGGACAGTTTTATGTGAACTTGACACAAGCTAAAGTCATCTGAGAGCAGGGAATCTCAATTAAGAAAATGTGCCTCCATAAGATCCAGCTGCATGCAAGGCTGTAGGGTATTTCTTAATTTGTGATGGACAGGGGAGGGCCCAGACTATTGTGGATGGTGTCATCCCAGGGCTGGTGGTCCTGCCTTCTATAAGAAAACAGGCTGAGCAAGCCATGGGGAGTAAGCCAGTAAACAGCTCTCCTCCATTACCTCTGCATCAGCTCCTGCCTCCAGGTTCCTGCCCTGCTCGACTTCCTACTCTGACTTCCTTCTAAGATGAACAGTGATGTGGAAATATAAGCCAAACAAATCCTTTCCTCCCAACTTGCTTTTTTGCCATGGTGTTTTGTCATAGCAAAAGATACTCAAAGGCAGGAGGAAAATAAAGAGAAGGTATGCGGAGAGAGAAATTAGAATACATTATATTCATATATGAAATATCAAAGAATAGGTTGAGCATTAAAAGTAAAAATAAAGTAGTAAAAGCCTATTAAACAGAAATAATAAGAGATTTGAAAGATTTTCGAGGGTAAGTTAGCAGAGGATTTTATTCAATGGTTTTAACACATGTAACAATATACAGATTAAGGGTGACTGTCACTGTATTACTGACAATAATAGGACTAGTATTATGAGATAAAGCTAGGAGATGAAAAAGTAAGTAAGTACCACAGACATTTCAAGATGTGTTATGGTTAAATTTAGGAAAGACTTAGAGTCAGAAATCTTTTGCACTTTCTTTAAGGCCCAGAAAGACAACCCTATCCAACACTTCACTAATTTACCAATTAATTTTAATTTCTTAAGCATTTATTTTTATTATTAATTATGTGTATGTGTGTGTTTCCTTGACTGTGTGTATGTGAATACAGGTGCCCAGCGCAGCCAGAAGAAGACACAAGATCCCCTGGAGCTGGAGTTTCAGGCAGTTGTGAGCAGTCTAACATTGGCACTTGGAACTGAACTGCTCTGCGGTCTTCTACAAGAACAGTATATGGCCTTGACAGCTGAACCATCTTTTTAGTTTATCAAAGAATGTCTAAAGATCTTTTCAGCTGGTAACCCTTTTGTTAAGGGGTATGGTGGTATTTTATTTGTACTGAAATGTGATTTTAATTGTATGTTAATAAATAAAGTTCCCCGGGGGTCAGAGCTATTAGCAAGCCATAGGAAAGCAGGGCAGTGGTGGTGCACGCCTTTAGTCCCAGCACTTGGTAGACAGAGCTAGGTAGATCTCTGTGTGTTCAGGGATACAGCCAGCATTGGAGACACACGCCTTTAAGATCTGGAGGGCTGTACTTACAGGCAGTGATGAGGCAGTCACAGTCACGTGTTTGGGTTTACAACCAATGAGAAGGCAGAACAGAAAGACTATATAAAGACAAACACACAGGAAATAGGTCTCTTTCGGAGAGGTAGGACCACCGCAGGAGGAAGAGTAAGGTTTTAGCTCTGAGCTCTGACCTCTTGGCTTTCTTCTTTACATTGGTTCTGTGTTTCTTATTTAATAAGATTGTTAGTTACATCTACAGAGGGGATCTACATTGTCTCATTGACAAGGGGTATTGCTATGTATCATAAAAGTTAACAAACAAACAAAAAACAGTATTTTTTTAAGCTTGACATCTGTGAAAATATCTGTGTACTTTTGAAGTAAACAGGAAATGGGAAGTTTCTGGTATCTATTTCAAACTCATTTGAAATTGGAATGCTATTTGAGCCAGTGTCAAGCATGCATGAAATTAAATTTGAAAACCTCATCTTAAGAGATGCCAGTTTTCTCTGCCTTAAGTAGTTAGAGGCTTGATAAAAATTTAAAATATCAAAAATAAATAAAAAACTGGTTAACTATACATAGAAATGTTGCCACTGACATGACTATTTTTGTCTTTCTGTGCATTCAATATACACCAGTGATTTAAGGGGTTGAAGGCAAACTTCAGTAATTATAAAAGAGAAGCAGAAAGCTTCTGGTAAAACAATGATCTCACGGGTTAACTATTTTCTGAATAAGGCCAAAAACTGTGGTTTATGGAGTGCTTGGAAAAGTCAACCTTTCAATAGAGCAATTAATATTTAAAATATAATTCATGGAGTTGGGTAGATCCCTCAGGGATTAAGAAGACTTGAGTGCAGTGCCCATCACCCATGTTTGGTGGCTCATAACTGCTTGTAACTCCAGTTCCAGGGGATCTGACAAACTCTTCTGCCTCTGCGGGGACTCAGATGCATGTGGACATACACAGATGCTCACACAAAAATACTAATGAAACAATAAAATCATCCAAAGGAGTATTCAGCCATGTATTTAAATTTAAATACTGGAAATTTCTATGATATACCTTATGAATACCTTAAAATTTAAATATCAAGGCTGTGAAAGCAATATATATTTGATTAATATACTTTGTCCAAATTTTATTTTTTTTTTTTATTTTTTATTTTCCAGGGTATATGACCAATTTATTTATTTATTTTGTTTTTTTAATATTTTATTTTATTTTACAATACTATTCAGTTCTACATAATAGCCACAGATTCCCTTGTTCTCTCCATTAGAGTAGTTTTCATAAGTATGATTTTTGTTCACATATATTGGAAAAACTTACTAAGATTGTTATTCTTTTCCACAAATGTATTAATATGAATTATAGGAATGTGAATGTAAAATTTAATATCACTAGTACATATTGATATATATTTAAAATATGGATTTTGTGTTGTAACATTTACTTTTTCTTATATTACAAACTTTCTAATTCTCGGTCCCATTATCCTCTAATCAGATTCTTTGTGTAATGAAAGTGTATGTAGTCAAACTGCTTCCCTTTCTCATTTATCATTTGAGCCTTTCAAGAGTTGTAGGAATTAATTCAAAATGGTATGTATGATGATAGATAAGTAAACAGAAATTCAGATTACTAACAGGATTCAAATTAAAATACATGCATCATAAGTTGAAGAGGGAAAGCCAACACTTGAAATTCTTGCTTTCCAATGCAGTATTCTTATGGTTTCTTTGGGGTTATTTATTTATTTATTTATTTATTTATTTATTTATTTATTTATTTAAAAAATTATAGGAAACATTGTGGTCATGTTTCTCCTCCTTCTGCTGATACCTGCTGGGACAGGGTATGTCTGTGCTCTCTGCTGTGGGATGTCCTTTTGTATGCTGTGAATATGTGTTGCTCTCATTGGTAGGTAAATAAAGCTGTTTTGGCCAATATTCAGGCAGAATAATGTTAGGCATTACAATCAAACTGAAGGCAGAGAGGAAGAAGGGTAGAGTCTGGGGAGATGCCAGTCAGCCTCCAAGAAGCAAGATGTGTAGAAAATGAGGTGATAAGCCATAGACCATGTGGTAAAGCAAAGATAAGAAATGGGTTAATTTAAATGTAAGAGCTTGCTAGTAATAAGCCTGAGCCATCAGTCAAGCATTTATAATTAATATAAACCTTTGAGTGATTATTTGGAAGTAGCACTGGAACATGGCAGGACAGAGAAACTCCATTTACAGTTTTCTTTTTTACTTTCATAAGCAGACCAGCATTCAACATGAGTATTACCCCCAATCACAAGAAATGCGAAGGTTCACCAATGCTACTAAATCGTACGTGTTTTATAGATACAGTATTCTTTCATACAATATGTTTTGATTGTTGTTTCCCAAACTCCTCCCAGATTCTCCCCACCCATTCAACTCCGTGCTTTCTTTCTTTCTCTCTTTACAAAATAAACAGATAAACAGAAAAAAAATCAAACATCCGGAATTCAAAAATATTAAAGACAAAACACACGCACATGCACACACATACAATATCCATAAATCACAAAATCAGAAACCATAATATACGAGCAAATAACAAGTAAGGCAAAAAAAAATGCCCAAACAAAGCAATATGAGAAAAACTCAATAAAAACACCATTGAGATTGTTTTGTGTTGGCCAATTGCTGCTAAGCATGGTGCTTACCCTTAAGTGTTGTTGGGAAGTTCATACATGATGCACTGGCTGGTTTTGTGTGTTGTAACATGAATTGCTAAATGGTCTTATTAATAGAAAAAACAAAACCTGGTGCCAGATACTGGGGTGAAAGCTGAAATATCAGAGAAGCAGAAAACGCCACATCCAATCTCACCTCTCCATCTCCTCAGCTGATCCTGTTTCCATAAATCCTCAGACTGAAAGCCTCTGAGTCCTCACCCATGAGGGTTTCAGTTGAACTTCTGTATAGTTCCTGTCTCCTCAAGCCTTATATACCATTCTCCACCCAGCCATGCTACTTCCTGGGATTAAAGGCGTGTGAGCTTTCCAAGCAAAGGCATGAGATTTCAAGTGCTGGGAATAAAGGCATGTGCCAACATGCCTGACTCTGTTCCCAGTGTGACCTTGCACTCACAGAGATCCAGATGGATCTCTGCCTCCCAAGTGATAGGATTAATGGTGTATACCACCAACTGTTTGGCTTCTATGTCTAATCTAATGGCTGGCTCTGTCCTCTGATCCCCAGATAAGTTTATTATGGCATACAATGTATCACTGCAGTGTGTCAACTGACACAAGCTAGAATCATCAGAGGAAGGAGCCTCAGTTGAGGAAATGCCTTCATGAGATCCAGCTATAAGGAATTTTCTCAGTGATCAATGAGGGACAGCCCAGCCCATGGTAGTTGGTGCTGTCCTTGGGCTGTTGGTCCTGGGTTCTATAAGAAAGGCTAAGCAAGCCATGGAAAGCAAGCCAGTAAGCAGCACCTTCCATGACGTCTGCATCAGCTCCTGCCTCAGAGGTCCTGCCCTATTTGAGTTCATGCCCTGACTTCTTTCAGTGATGAACAGCAATGCTGAAGTGTAAGCCAAATAAATCCTAAAACACATGAGCACATCTATACCTGCCCCACCTCATCCTTCCTGTTGCAATTACTCCCACATTCCCCCCTCCACCCAAATTTTATTGTCTTTACTTTAATTATAACTGGTACATGTGTTGCATGTGTTTTATCTGAAGAAAGAAATGGATAGATAATACAAATGTTTATCAATTGTGAGCAGAATAAGAAGGGGATATCTATCAACATAAACTCAGAGATAAGATTACAATTACATTCTATACTTTGCCATTCCTGATGGTTTTTTGTTGTTGTTGTTGTTGTTGTTAGTGTGGTTGTAGTTTTTCAAATCTCCACCAATGGAGTCTTAAATGTTTCTCTCAAAATGATCCAAATAGGAATCTATCACTTTGAACACACTGATGAACTGTGCTGGCCACTAAATAAGAGATATGAATTGGACACTCAAAGCATTTACAATATAAGAGAAGGACTACACAATTTAATAAGCAATAAAAGAAATAAGTGCTGTAACACATTAAAATGGCCATCAAACCAAGTTTAAGACATCATAAAAGACTCACTGAGGAAAAACTTAAAATGTGAGGGGGAAAAAGAAGTGAGGGGGAAAAAGAAGTGAAAGGTGAATATCCAAAAAAGAAACATGTGCTAATACACAGCAAGCATAAATATTTGAGAAGCTAAAAGATATTCATGTGACTTACCGAAAAGTCACTAGAGAGGAAAGAACAGAACATAAATGACAAGCCCTGAAAACACATAAAAGTAAAAGTGTACAGACTGAGCATGCATGTATATATATATACACACATATGTGCATATAACAACAATTAGTGAAAAAAGAGGACATGAATTTGAAAAAGAGTATGGAAGGATAAAAGTAAAGATTTGTAGTGAGGAAAAGGAAGGGAAAATGTTGCAATTATATTATAATTTCAACAAATAAAAGAAGTAAAAAAAAAAAGACAAGCTCTGACCTATTTTAATTAAGATTCCAGACTTCCTAATGCTACTGAGAGTTTTTCATCTATCCCAGTGTATTGTGGCTGTTAGCCAACTATCTAGTGTTTACTTAAAGTCAAGAGTTTCAGGTTATTATTTCAGATGTGCATCTACGAAAAGCATAATAACCCCTGAAGCAAGTGTTCTTATTCTATAGAAGAGGAGACAGACTCAGAGAGAAAATGAAGACTGTCTAAAGTTCCATGAATGGTAAACAACGGAGCAAGGATATAAGTCAAGGTCAAACTCCAAGTCCAACATCATTCAGCTGTATTTTGCTGTCTCTCACTTTTTTGTGGTGGTGGTGGTGGTTTAATTATAGTTCTTCAAAATCTAATCATCACTAGATCAATTTAACAGGAAACGACCCTTTTCTTTTCTTAAGCAGAGACAACACTTCCATTTTCCCTGCATGGCATCATTGACTCAGAGCTCTATTTCTTGAATTTATAGATTTGAAGCTTAACTTGTTATGTGGACAAGCATGACTAGGAGACCAACAAAAACTTTTGTGCCTGTATAATTCCAAATAAACTTTGACCCAAAAGGAGAGAATCCAAATGTTTCACCTTTTTTTAAAGGAATTTATGTTGGAACAATCATCCAATAGATCAATGGTTCTCAGTCTTCCTAATGTTGTGACCCTTAATGCAGTTCTTCATGTTATGGTGACCCCCAAACATAAAATCATTTTTGTTTCTACTTCATAACTATTTTTTTTAAGATTTACTTATTTATTATGTATATAGAGTTCTGCCTGTATGTATGCCTGCACTCCAGAAGAGGACACCAGATATCATTACAGATGTTTATGAGTCAACATGTGGTTGCTGGGAATTGTACCTGGATCCTCTGGAAGAGCATCCAGTGCTCTTAACCACTGAGCCATCTCTCCAGCCTTCATTACTGTATTTTTGCTACTGTCCTGAGTTGTAATATAAATATGTGATATGCAGATCTTCTTATGTGACCCTGTTTATAAATGTCTTTGACCCCTAAGGGGTCATGACCCATAGGTTGAGAACCTCTGCAATAGATGAAAAAAATGGTCCCTTTATCTGAGAGAATTCTCAATTCATAAGTTTTTGTAATTCAGAATAGGGCATGTTGGGATACATCACTGAAATTTAAGCAAGAATTCACATATGGGAACCCAAATATTAGAGAAACTGAACTGGCACACAACAGAATATGTTTACAAAGGACATGCTTTTCTTAGGTCAAATTTGTTCTCTCTCTCTCTCTCTTTCTCTCTCTCTCTCTCTCTCTCTCTCTCTCTAATTTTCTTAGGAAAATTTGATAATACATTAAAGTAGCACTTATTTTCTAACTGGTTTTTTAAAGAATATTTTAAATGTCTTCACTACAAAAAATGTTAAGTATATGAGGTGATGGATATGTTAATTAGCTTGATTTAATTACTTTATTATGTATACATATATCAAACTGTCTCATTATCTCACATGAATACATACACATTAAAATAATTGCATCCATAAAGCAAATGTACAGTAAATACTAATAATAAAAGAGCCTGAGATGGTACAGTTGCATTTCAATTACTTTAGTCTAAAATATATACTTGTAATAAACTTAATAGTGTTATTTTTAGTGAATTCATACGAGATTATTTCAATATGATTGGGATAAGGTTATAATGATTTTATTCTTCTGTGTATCATTTAGCTATTTCTATCAAAATCATTATTTTGTAAGTGGTATAAATAATTCTCTCTAGACAACATTCCTTGGTTTTGGATTGACATTTTAAATGGAATGTTTGTGTTAAATGGTTATAAAATAAATAGTTGATTATAATTTGTGGAATTTATAATTTCAAAAAATCCAATTCTCTCTATATTTTAACATTACAATACAAGTATAATAAATTCTAAATACAAAATTTCATCAATTTTATTTTTGCCAGTGAAGTGAACAATGTTTGGAATTTATTATAATTTATTATATTCTGTATTCATTACCTTGACATTTATTTAATATTCTTTGAGAAATGATAGCAGTTTTGCAGTCATAGAAAGCTGTTCTCTTTTTTTATACAGAGATACATTAACAATTTTTTAGATTGTTCCAGGTTAAAAAGTCTCAGAAGTATATCATGAATTTAGCAACATAAAACATGAGGCATGAGACAAGAAGTGTTCATTCACAAAAACGTGTTATGAACTAATGCTTTGACTGTCCCTGAGGTGATCGGAAACAACACTGGTTTAGTTTATGGGAATTAGTTGATGGGGAAGTTTTAGAATATCCTCTATTCAGTCTAATAACTGATGAAAATGGGAAATCTTACAGATAAAAGAATTGGAAAATGCTGACGACGGTGATAAATAGAAGAGCATAAATATGGAAATGTGGGACCCTTAAGGGAACATTTTAGGAGCTGAGTGGCGGTGGCACACTCCTTTAATCTCAGCACTCTGGTGGCAGTGGCAGACAGATCTCTGTGAGTTCATGTTCAGCTTGGTGTACAAAGTGAGTTCCAGGATAGCCAAGGCTGTTACATAAAGAAAACCTGTCTCAAAAGAGAAAGAGAGAAAGAAAGAGAGAGAGAAAGAAAGAGAGAGAGAGAGAGAGAGTGTGAGGGAGGGAGGGAGGAAGGGAGGGAGGGAGGGAGGGAGGGAGGGGGAGAGGGAAACATCTTAGTTCTGTATGTCTATCTATTAGAATCTATGAATTAAATCACATGTAAGAAAATAAACCATTAATATTTTGCCCAGAAGTTATTCTTGTTAACCTTAATGTCTGATGAGTGGCTTATAATTAGTTTCCAGCATCCTGATAAAAACCCAGTTTAAGTAGAGATTACTATTAAGTCTCTTGCCACCAGTGAAGATTAACATTGATCTAATGCTAGATTTGAGAAGATATTTCCATTACCTAGAATTCTGTGGAATTGGATTAAATAAAAGCCCCTGGACCTGGCCTGACGAACCCTATAGATTTCACGTCATGAAGCAGATTTTTCTCTTAAAAGGCATGAAGAAACTAGAAAGCAAGTAATAGATTTTCCCACCATTGGGAGCATTGAGAAGCAATAATCAAAATATAAGTTGTGAAGAATATGAATATTTGGTTTGTAGAAAATTCTGTATTTTGTTTGGCTGTTAAGAAATAGTGAGAAGTAGATGGAGAGAAGTGGTCTGTGCCAAAACCAGGTCAAATGGTAGAAACTTATTCCATTTCAGAATATAAAAACTGTAGCAATCATTGCTGAAATTGGATTTATATATAATTGATATAAATGAACACTGAGATTCTCAAGAAAATCCAACTAAAGCCCTGTTTATTCTTGGAAAAATAAGTAGAGATAAAAATGATTAAACAAGCAGTACTGCCACGATGAGTACTTTAGGTTGATTGCAAACATTCAGAAGTTAAGAATGAGAATGTAAACCCATAATTTCAAAGGAAGCATATAAATAAGTTTGCTGAATAATTCTAAAGAAAGTATTCCATATTCTTAACTAATTGCAAGGAAGTATGGCCTTTGCAATCATATGAAGAATCAAATTCAGATTTTAACCAAATGACTGAAATAAAGAAGAAACTGTGCAATAATAATAGAATAGAATTCACATTCATGTTGAATCACATAAAACAATGTCAGACTTATATAACAATGAAGTGAACTGTCACAGACAATAAGAGAAAGTAATAAAAATTAAGACTTCAAGAAATAAGATTTAAGAGGAAAACAGAATACATTGGTCATTTAAGAAGAATAGTTGTTTCTTAGGAAGAAACATAAAAAATGATAAAAATATATTTAATAATAAAATATTTAACACCTATATTTACAAAAATGAAATGGAAAAGAATCATGGAAGTTTCTATCTGGGGACTGGTTTTCAGTTATGAAGGCAAAGAAAATAACATGAAAATCCAGTAAAATCTCACAATTTCCTATAACAGTGATAATTCAACATCATAACCTGTTTTGATTGGGTTAGAACACAATGTAATGGATTTCCACATTATCTCATCATATATATATATATGATGTGTGTGTGTGTGTGTCATTAGAATTTGTTTTGATTCCTTCCTCTTCTCTGTTGACCTATGTTTTTCTGGCTTATTCTTTTCCTTTATTCAAACATATCCCCTTAAGTTTTCTTATCATATGTAGTCCTTTACCCTATCTCCCTTCCCTTGCTTATAATCCATCCCTCTGCTCTCATGATCCTCTTTTTAGCTTCATGATCTACACACACACACACACACACACACACACACACACACACACACAAATAGATACAAATATATAGAGCCATATATAATTTTAAATTTAAAAATAAAATAACATAATATTTCTTTTTCTGAGACTGGCTTATTTCACTTAACATTATTATTTCCAGTTGTGTACATAGTTTTTGCAAATGATGCAATTTCATTTCTCTTTATGGCTGCATAAAATTCCATTGTGTATATGTACAACACTTTCTATATCCATTCATCTATGGGTGGACATCTAGACTGGTTTCATTTTCTGAACTTCATGAAGTGTATAGTTAGTTATTCATGGGTGAACAAGTATGTTGACTTAGAGTCCTTTAGGTATATATAACTAAGAGTGATGATTATTTTAGTCAAGTTGTATTTTGAAAGATGTGCCATACTCTTGGTAGATATTTTTAAAAAGTAATAAAATGAAGATCCATTACTAATATAAAAATTAGCACATGCAGCACATATGGTACTGACCAATATGAATTATAAATATAGTCACAAATATCCTAAATAAAATATTACATAATGGAGTCTAGCAATATATTGTTAAAGATTAATGTTCCATAACCCAGATGTTTTATTTCAGGAACTGAACCATGATTTTATTTAAGGAAATATATTTATAAAAATCAAAACAGAAACAGATCAGATAATAGATTACTCTGATACAAAGAGTGAAGACAACTGAAACAGTCAAGATTTATTATAGCTAAGGATAAAAATATTAGAAACCTGGATCTGGTAAACCTACTTGATGTGTTAGTGAGAATATATTACCAATTAATAGACTTCATGATACAGTCTATCAAAGCCATGGCCACATTTAAGCAAATCATGTTAGTCTTTCTGCAAATATTCCTATTTTCTTTCATTCTGTAAGGATTATTTGATCAATAAGAACACGATTAATAATATAAAATTCTAATTTTTGCAATGGAAGAAAGGAAAATTCAATTATTTGAAAATTTCTTTGGTTAGCCACTATAATGGTACTTAAACAGTAAATCATCTTAGGGAGGGGTTTGTTAAAGATAGCAGAAGCTTATATTTGAAAAAATATCTGAAAAAAACAGGAAAGGATCAGTGTTATATAAAATTAACTTCATTATTTTGTTTGTAGTATAAGAATTGTAATATATTCAAATTTTTCATATATTGAAAATTATAAATGATATATAGATGTCACTTGCAGCTCTCATAGAGATAGCCATTTTATTTCAACTAGTTTAATATATAACTGGGAAATGGGAAAATGATATTCTGAAGAGAATTATGACAATTTTGTTAAAGATCATCAAAGTTCCATAACAAATATTTTGCTAGATAATAAATATAAGAAGTTTGTTATTATCAGTGACTTCCATAATATGATGGATTGGCTTAATAGCACCCTAAAGATGGTTAAAACATTGGGACAAAGGATAGGAAAAATATTGTGAATGCTTCCACAGAAACCAGAGTATATTAAACTTGGATTAATTTTTGGCCACACTGAATAGGTATCAAGGCAAACAAAAATGGAACCACTGTTTACTGATGTATGTTTGTACTAACTGCTCTTTTATTTCGAAAAAATCCAATAGAAAGCTGTAAAGTAAAAATCGAAATTCCCCTCGCTATTGTGACTTAATGGATCTGCATAAGCTTTCTACTATCCATAACCTCACTCTCCTATTGTCTTGTTCATTTTGCTTTTTCTCTCTATCTAGATATTCATTGACATGTACATGCATTAAACTGTGTTTTATAAACCTGGAGGCATTCTAAATACATTGTGACTCAGCTCTAGCTTTCAGATAAGAATGAGTAAAATAAATCGTTTCACTCTCATTAAATTAAGTTACATAATTAGGTCTTCCATTGATGAAAACTAAGACCTTGAGTAATACTTATAACTTCTAATAATAATAATAATAATAATACAATTTTTATTTTTATTTTATTTATTTATTTATTTATTTTTGGTTTTTCGAGACAGGGTTACTCTGTGTAGCTTTGCGCCTTTTCCTGAAATGCACTTGGTAGCCCAGACTGGCCATGAACTCACAGAGATCCACCTGGCTCTGCCTTCCAAGTGCTGGGATTAAAGGCATGCGCCACCACCGCCTGGCTAATAATATAATTTTTAAAAATGGCCTAAGATCAAACAGTTGATTCCAACCCAGGGAGATGAGGTTCTGTTGTTTAGATGTTTTATAGTATAGATGTAAGGAATTAAATCTTAGCAGGATGTTTCTCAGTAGGTGTCAAAGAGAGTCTAGTAAACAATGGATAGAGAATGACAAGCAATCACTTCTCAATTTAAAACAGGAAGCTTCAAAGACTGCAATTTCACAACAAAACTAACTTAGAAACATTCCAGATATAAGTCAGATATTCTATAGATTTGTAGATTGAATCCATGACTTAGATGGTACAGTCTTGATCTTGACTGGAGGTAGTTCCAAAGTATTTGAGAAGAACAAATTAAAATCTCCCCTAGAAGAACACTATAAAATCCAAAACATGAACTACTTAGATAATTTTAAGTGATAAGAATATAATCCAAACTAATTAGAGATACTTGCAAAAATAAAGCCCAAATCTAGGAGAAATACAAAAGAGAAGTATAGATAATTGTATTATCAGAATCACATAAAAGCTTAATATATATATATGCATGTCACAAATATGAAACTAAGAAGTATCATAAGACTCAAAAAGAGCTATTTTATCTAGAAGAACTAAAAGACAACCAATATTGAGAATGTAAGACATACATATGAACTATATTAGACATAATTTGAAGATACAGCAAGAAATAAAAGTCAAATCAGAAGGAACTATTCAGAATCCATTATAAAAAGAGAAATGCATATAATTTCAAATTAAGCAGAAAGTATGCATAGATGTTAATATAAAGGTCTTAACTGAGTTACAGAAAAGACTGGAGAAAAAAGAAGGAATATTTGAAAGATAAAATTGAAAGTATCTTAATAAGTCATTAGGATTTGGTTAAATACTATGCTAACTTAGTAGACTAATACTACTATTTTCTCTGCTAGGGCCCATGACAGTTCTAGCCACAGGCTCATGCTCCCACACTGATGTCAATTATGGGTTTCAATTTTTCCTATTTATTTATTTATTTATTTATTTATTTATTTATTTATTTATTTTACATACCAATCAAAGATCCCCTTCTTCCAGGAGGAAGAGTGGTTTCAAATTTAAATCCAACTGGAAAGTGTTTTGTTATTCACAGGGCATTCGTGACACTAATCTAGCAATGAATACTAGTTTGATTTCTCTGTGTTATATGATTTAATTATGTAGTATCTTCAACAAAAGATTCTTGCCATTAGGTTCTGAAGGGCGACCAAGAGTTTTGGGAAGAGCATGTGATGTATGAGGATCTCTGCAACCCCAACCAGGCGACAATCTCAAGAGAAATAACTCACCCCTGACACCAAGACTTATTGTTACACAATTAGAGTACTGTATCTTTCAGCTCTCTTTTTGAAGTAGATGACAATTAACACAAAGACACACAACTAGCCAAATTGTAAAGATTAAGAATGTGGAATTCTCAAGGACCACTGTTGAAGTAGGGGCAGAAAGATTATAACAACAACGGTGGTGTATGGCTACAAAAACAGTGTTTTCTGGGCAAAGCAGTGCAGTTGCATACATGAACTCAAAGCTGTTGTGACATCATGCACAACTGCTGCACAAGCTCAAGTCAGACACGATCCCAGCACGGAGAGAGGAGCAGGCATGAAGTCCCACATCTAGCTAAGCAGCTGTTGGTAACTGATAGCTTCTGGGAGAACCAGAACCACTTTTCTTTAAGAATATACCCCTAGGAGCCGGGCGGTGGTGGTGCACGCCTTTAATCCCAGCACTCGGGAGGCAGAGGCAGGTGGATCTCTGTGAGTTCGAGGCCAGCCTGGGATGCCAAGTGAGTCCCAGGAAAGGCGCAAAGCTACACAGAGAAACCCTGTCTCAAAAAAAAAAAAAAAAAATACCCCTAGGAAATCAAACCTAATATTTCTTGGTTCTCTATGCTGGGATTACTTCTGGGCCTGGCTTTTATCTTTTATTTGTGCGCTCTAGGGGACCAATTTCCTTCTTGTATGACAAGCATTTTACTAATCAAGCCATCTCCCTACCCTTGTAAGTTAGTTTTATTTGTGTGTGTGTGTATTTTTTGTAAGGTAGTTTTAAGTTCTTTGTAACACACACACACACACACACACACACACACACACACACACACACACCTCCTCTCACACACCTATAAACTCCTTTATCAATAGCCTCTACAGAGTAGCGCATTTGCTTTACTATTGGACATTTATTTTCATGCCACCACCAAAAGATCAGATTTTACTTGAAAGTGGACTCTTTGTGTTAGATTCTTTATAGCTTGGGCAAATTGATGATAACAACCCATGTCTATCCCTCCAATCCTCTGTGTACCACATAGTTATCCTCTCTCAATTAACCTTTAAAAACCAATGATCTCTTCACAGTTCCCAGTCTCATCTTTTACAGAATGGCATATAATTGGAAATTATATAGCATATAGCCTCCCCAGATTTTTCTTGATTCACTTACTGATATGCAGTTAAACTTAAGTTTCATCCATGTGCATTTTTTCACAACTTCAAAACTTATTTGAGTATCAAATAACAGTCAATGAATTGAAAATATTTTATCTAAGGAAGATACCTTGGTTATCTCTGGGTATTATAATTAGGAACAAAGCTATTTTAAACATCCTTGGGAAGGCTTTAAAGTGAATGTACATTCTCACACCATTTGGGTAAAGTAGATAATATTGAAATTCTATTCATAAGTTTGTTAAGGAACTGCTAAAAATATCTTCCAGTGTACTTGTACCATTTGAGTTTTATACCAGAAATAAAAGAAAATTTCTGTTATGCCACACATTTCTTACCATTTAATGTTATCAGAGTTATGGATTCTGCTGATTTTAAGGATATATATAGTCAGATCTTGTTATGGTATTAATTTATTTTTCTGTTGTCATAATTTAAAGCATCATCTTAAGTAATTTCAGGCATAATGACAGGAATGTCTTTCTGTATGCTGTGAAAATATGTTGCTCTGATTGGTTGAATGGCCAGTAGCCAGACAGGAAGCATAGGCAGGATAAGCAGACAACGAGAATTCTGGGAAGAGGAAGGTTGAGTTGGGAGACACCAGCCAGCTGCCCAAGGAGCAATATGTAATGGGATGCAGGTAAAGCCACAGAAAATGTAGCAAAACATAGATTAATAGAAATAGGTTAATTTAAGATATACGAGCTAGCTAGCAAAAGCTTGAGCCATGGCATGCAGTTATAATTAATATAAGACTGTGTGTTTACTTGGGGGACAAGAGTGGGAGAGATTTGTCCCAACGTCCGGCAGGCTAGGACACAGGTAATCTTCTGACTACAGCATAGAGATAATGAATTATATGTACATTATCAGGAAATAAATTTTTAGGACTTTATCATGCAAATCCCTTTCTGCCTCTAGGCTTTTTAAAGCACATTCTACTTTCTATATAAATTCCATTACTCTAGATGTCTCATATTAAGTATTTTTATTATATGAGTATTCCAAGATATAAAATCATAATAGCTAAGTAATACATGTAAATTTACAAGTGTGTAGGTTCCTCACTCTGCTCCAAATTCACTGCTTATTTTTGGATTATTATTGCATACATATTTTATATGCATATACATTCCTAAATACAACTTGTTTATGATGCTACTTGTATGGCTGTTTTCAGCACAGAGACAACATTTATATTCAATTGTCATAATACAATTCAAATACATAGTATATTATTACTAACTGTATTCACTTTGCTACACATAGATCCTAGGAACTTATTTACACTACATAACTGAAATCTCTTCATTTTTCCCAGTTCCCTGGCACTCAAGTTACCATTCTATGCTTTGCTTCCATGTGTTAAATTTATATTTCACACAGAAATGAAATCAAGCAGTATTATAGTTCTCTGCTTTGCTTGCTGTACTAAGAAAAATGGTTTGAATGATCAACTATGTTTATGGTAGCATTATTTGTAATAGCCCAAACCTGGAAACAACCTAGATGCCCTTCAACTGAAGAATAGATAAATAGAATGTGGCACATATGCACAATGGAGTACTATTCAGCAGAGAAAAACAATGACATCATGAGGTTTGCAGGCAAATGGATGAAACTAGAAAATATCATCCTGAGTGAGGTAACCCAGACTCAGAAAGACAAACATGGTGTGTACTCACTCATAAGTAGATACTAGATGTAAAGCAAAGGATAACCAGACTGCAACTCACAGCTCCAGAAGGGTTAGCTAGTAAAGAGGACCCTAGGAAAGACACAGGGATCACCCAGCGATGGAGAAATGGCTGAGATCTACATGAGCAAATTGTGGGTGAGATGGGTAATGGAGGGCAAGTGTCGGGGGAAAGAGAGCTTAGGGGAGCGGAGGTCCTAGCTGTGTCAGGAACAGAGTGGGAGAACAAGGAAAGAGATACCATGATAAATGAAGACACCATGGGAGTAGAAAGAAGCAGAGTGCTAGAGAGGTCCCCAGGAATCCACAAGGATGACTCCACTATATACTACTGACAATGGTCGAGAGGGTGCCTGAGCTGACATACTCTTGTGATTGGATGGCCGAACACCCTAACTGTCATGATAGAACTCTCATCCAGTGACTGATGGAAGCAGATGCAGACATCCACAGCCAAGCCCCAGACAGAGCTCCAGGAGTTCAATCGGCAAGAGATAGGAGGGATTATATGAGCAAGAGATATTGAGACCATGATTGGAAAAGGTACAGAGACAACTAGCCAAACTAGTGTGCTGTGGGATGGTCTGTATGTCAAATCTGTTGCTCTGATTGGTCAATCAATAAAACACTGATTGGCCAGTGGCCAGGCAGGAAGTATAGGCGGGACTAACAGAGGAGAACTGAGAGAACAGGAAGGTGGGAGGAGACACTGCCAGCTGCTTCTATGACAAGCAGCATGTGAAGATGCTGGTAAACCATGAGCCAGGTGGCAAGGTATAGATTTATAGAAATGGATTAATTTAAGATGTAAGAACTAGATAGCTAGAAGCCTGAGCCATTAGGCCAAATAGTTTACACAATATAAGTCTCTATGTTTACTTGGTTGGGTCTGAGCAGCTGTGGGACTGGCGTGTGACAGAGATTTGTCCTGACTGTGGGCCAGGCAAGAAAATTCTAGTAACACTAGTGGAAACACATGAACTGTGAACCAATAGCTGAGGAACCCCGTGGTACTGGACTAGGCCCTCTGGATAAGTGAGACAGTTGTCTAGCCTGAAGTGTTTGGGGGAAGGGCAGGCAGTGAGACCAGGAATTGTCCTTAGTGCATGAGCCAACTTTTTGGAAACTAGTGCCTATGCTGAGACACTTTGCTCAGCCTTGGTGCAGGGAGGAGGGGCTTGGGCCTGCCTCTACTGAATGTACCAGGCTCTGCTGACTCCCAATGTGAGACCTTGCCTTGGAGGAGGTATGAATGGGAGGTGGGTTGGGGGGAAGGCTGGGGTGCGGGAGGAGACGGGACAGGGAATTCTGTGGTTGGAATGTAAAATGAATAGAAAAATCTCTTAATTTAAAAAATAAGAAAGAAAAATGGTTTGCATTTCCTTCCCGTTGTTACAAATTGCATATTTTTTAAAACTTGTATTTAATCATTTTACATACCAACCGCAGATACCCCTCTCATCCCTCCTCCCACTCCCCCTCACCTTCCCCCTCTCCTTTCCTCCATCAGGGTAAGTTCTCCCATGAGGGGAAAGCTAAGCCTGGTACATTCAGTTAAGGCAGGACCAAGCCCCTCCCTGTAGCTTGAGTTTCCCTGCCTTGCCCACAGTCAGGACAAATCTTTGTCACCCGCCAGTCCCACAGCCGCTCAGACCCAACCAAGTAAACACAGACTTATATTGCTTACAAACTGTATGGCCGTGGCAGGCTTCTTGCTAACTGTTCTTACAGCTTAAATTAATCCATTTCCATAAATCTATACCTTGCCACGTGGCTGGTGGCTTACTGGCATCCTCACATGCTGCTGGTCATGGCGGCGGCTGCAGTGTCTCTCGGCATCAGCCTTCCACTTCCCAGAATTCTCCTCTCTCCTTGTCCCACCTACTTCCTGCCTGGCCACTAGCCAACCAGTGTTTTATTTATTGACCAATCAGAGCAATTTGACATACAGACCGTCCCACAGCACCTCCCTGCTTTATCAGGGGTGAGCAAGGTGTCCGACCATAGGTAATGGGATCCAGAAAGCCGGATCATGTTCTTTGTTAAAGGCTATGCAGCACATTTTCCTTATCCATTCAGTTCAATTGATACTAGTTATTTGTGTATTTTGGCCATTGTGAATCAAGTTTCAATGAAGATGGGAGAAAGGTCATCTTTTCAATCCCTTCTGATTCCACTTTCTTTGGATATATAACTAGAGATATATAGTGCAGGTATATCACATTTCTCTTTTTAATTTTTAGAAATCTCTATATTGCTATCCATAATGGCTATACTAATATTCCCACCAAGAATGTGCAAGAATGTCCTCTTCTTGGCATCCTCACTAACACTATTTATAATTTTCTTTATAGTAGCCCTTCTATTAGAAGGGGATATCTCCTTATAGACTTGATTATTACAACCTTGAGTCATTCATCATATACCACCCATTGGATATTTGTGTGTCTTTGAAACGTGTACTAAGACCCTTTGCTCATTTTTAATTGGGTCAATATTTTTATTAAATTGAGTTACTGTTGACTTCGGAAGTTTACTACACACACACACACACACACACACACACACACACACACACACATATATATATGGTTTGAAAATACTTTCTTCCATTTCATAGATTGCTTCTTCTATCAATTGATTGATTCATGAACTGCATAGAAATATTTAAATTTGATTATGGTCTCATGTGTCTATTTTTCTCTTGTTGTCTATGCTTTGGGGACCATATCCAAAAAATCATTCACCAGACCAATGTCATGAAGCTTGCATCCTACATTTTATTCTAGTAGTTTTATGGTTTGGAGGATTTTACACTTAATCTTATATTAGTAACTTTTTTGTTGTTGTAATAAGATATGGTGACCAAAACAGCTTTTATAAGGGCTTATTTTAGCTCATTAATCTAGAGGGTTAGTTCACAATGGCAGGAGACACATGATAGCAGGTGGCCATGTGAAGCCAAGAAAACACATCTTCAGTCTCAAACTAACTGGAAGTGGGGTAAAGCTATGAACGTTCAAAACCTGCCCTCAGTGATATATTCCCCCCACCAAGGCCCTACCTCCTAAAATTTGCACTATATCCCTAAATAACACCACCAACCAAGGATCAAGTGCTTAAGTATGTGAGCCGGTGGGGGCCATTTTTTCATTTACATCACCACAGTATTCAACTTTGACTTGGTTTTCCATACCATGTGAGATGTGGGACCAATTTAATTCATCTGCATATGGATATCTGTTTTTCTCAGAACTCTTTATTAAAGAGATTATCATTTCTCCATCACACCTTCTTGGTGTTTTTGTAGAAAATTATTTGAGGGGCTGGAGAGATGACTTAGCACTTAAGAGCATGTATCTCTTTCTCTCTTTTAAAATTAAATTTATTTTATCTTATGTGTATGAATGTTTCGTCTGCATGTGTGTATACAATGTGTGTACCTGGTGCCCAAGGAAATCAGAAAAGAACATAGGCTCCCAAGAACTGAAATTAGAGACAGTTGTGAACTGCCCTATGGGTACTAGGAATCAAAATTGGGTCCTCTAGAAGAGCAGCTTTAATTGCTAAGCCCTGTGAGCTAAGTAGCTTTCTCTTCAGCACTAGCATATACTTCTCTTTTAGAAGACCTGAGTTTGATTCCCAGCACGGACATCAAATAGCTCTTGTAAATTTTACTCAGATCATCTTATGTCCTCTCCTGGACTCTGTGGCAACTTGTATTCAAATATGAAATACCCCCCCACCCACAAATACATACACATAATTAAAAAATAAATCTTTAAGAAGGAATCAATGGACCTATAAATATTTGTTTATTGTCTCCTTCCCTGCTATTCCCATAATTTTATAATGTTTTTGTTACTATAAATTCATAATAGATTTTAAAATTGAGAAGTATGGTGGCTTCTCTTTTGTTCTAATTTACAAAGTTTCCTTTAAGTATTTGAATTTTTTTTGGTGTGTGTGTGTGTGTGTGTGTGTGTGTGTGTGTGTGTGTGTGTGTGTGTGTGTGTGGTTTTTCGGGGGTGGATAATACTGAGTCAAGAATGAAGTAACTTTTGAAAAATCATAGTAATGTTGAATTTTTTCTAAATTTATTTCAAAATACATTACATAATGGTAAATATTATTGTCTTACCATTCTTGCATTTTTACCTGGAAATAAGCTTGAGGACTTTCAGATTTGTATAGTTCTCAAGTATGAACTTCATAGATGTTATGAAACATGTTATGAAACAATTGAAACATTTGGACAAACCTGAAATCCTGACAGCTTGACATCAATAATAAAAATTTCAATCTCATTTTAAAAAAATATTTCTCTATTTCATCATGAGTAAATGATTCACCCAAGGTCAAATCAGTAATGAATGTCTGTCCAAGAATCTATACCAAACAATGTCTTTCTAAGTGTACACATTTATCCAACATGCTTTGACTGCTCGTCTATGACAAACTATATCAGCTATCATGGTGATGAAGACAGGCTTGCCATTAAAAGAAAGTCAGTCTCATGTCTACTTTTATGAAACAACTTTTAGCTGGTTTATCATTCTGTCAACATCTATATAAGTAGACACAGTAAATAATTCAACTCTTTTCAGGTACTATATATCAGTCAGAAAAGCACTATAGTCCTTGAAACAACATAGGTTAATGTAGAGAATTCAAGTGATTTTGTACTCCCTATTCTTAAGCACTCCTAAATAAGGATCATGGAAGTGCACACTTGTAGAAACAAAGGCTGACCTTAACTGAGATGATAAGGATGAAAATTTTCAAGTTGAAGTTTAATATCAGAGAATTATAAAATAGTACATCGTGTATGTAAAGATCCCAAATATCCATACCTTAATAGTAACAAGTATCCACTTAATAGTAACAAATTGAAAATGTCCCAGGACTTTTGATAATAGTAAAATAGTCTAAGAAATAAGAAAACCAAATCCCAACACTTTATAATCCATGACTGTAAATTCAGCTCTCAGGAGGTTGAGGCATGAGGATTGTCATGATTTCAAGGCCAGTATTGACTATGTATTGAGTACCAGGAAAGCCAGAGCTACAGAGCAACACCCTGTTCCCTGACAAAAATATAAAAAATCAAGTAAATAAAACAAAAGAACAGAACCCAGAATTATAGGATAAACAAAACTGAAAATAATTTATTTTCCTGCATAAATGAAAGTGAAAGTCTTTTAATGGAAGATAACATAACCTATATGCTTTTTTATATAATTTTTTCGTAATATTGAGAATAATATAGTTGCTACAAGTGATAAGTAAAAAGATATGAACTCTAATTTCAAAAAACATATCAATAGAAAATGATTCTGAGTCAGAATTAGCATTCAGGGACATTGGAGTGACTGCTATGAATATGCTTATGGAATTAAAAGGCAATGGATGTGCTTGGTAACAGATGGGCAATCACAGAATAATAAATTATATAGATGAACAAAATAGAAATTTTACATATGATGAGTATTGTACTTGCAATGAAATATTCATTGCATTCTAATTAAAAGGGACTAGAGACAAATTAGAAGTCTGTGACACGCATAGTTATAGCAACCCTTAGTTATAGCAAAGACAATCTTCTAGATATATTAAAATAAAACTTCATTTTTGAAGGACTTTTACCTCCGTTCTTGTTACATGAAATATCTTGTTTAGTTTTCAACAACAAAAACCACAAGATAGGATAAAATTGAAAAACACCACCACCAAAGGAAAAACATTTGGAGAGATAAAGAAAGCATGAAATGTGAACTCAATTATAATAGAGATATCACAAATCAAAGTAAAGTGAGTTTTTGTTGGTTGTTTTCTTTACTCTTTTGGGGGGACTGCTACCTAGCTCTCAAATAAATTGTACATGGAGGCTTATACTTATTTATAAATGTCCAGCCTTAGCTTGGCTTGTTTCTGCCTGGCTTTTCTAAACTTAAATTATCCCATTTATCTTTTGCCTTTGGACTTTTATCTTTCTCTATTTCTGTGTAGCTTTCATTATTTCTTACTTCCTGGTTTGCTGTGTAGCTGGGTGGCTGGGCCCTGATGTCCTCCTCCTTCTCTGGCTACTTCTTTTGCTTTCCCAGATTTCTCCTGCTATTTATTCTCTCTGCCTGCCAGCCCTACCTATCCTTTCTCCTACCTTGCCATTGGCCATTCAGCTCTTTATTATACCATCAGATGTTTTAAAGGCACAATAACACAGCTTCACAGAGTTAAACAAATGCAACATAAACAAAAGTAACACATCTTGAAATAATATTCTACAATAGTGACCATGATAAATATGTCAAGGAATTCAATTTTTATAGAAGTTGACAATATGCCAGAAAAGGCTGGTAGTTGAGTAGAAAGGAAGAGCTATTTCTTATGCTTAAATCCAAATAATTGTAGTTGATTTCTGAAGATCGTGTGAGATGAAATTATAGCACTCCTATCTTCTGATATCTGTTTCTCCAGCATAAACTCACACACCTATGGGCCCTCTGTGTTTTGATAAAGAAGCCAGAAATAACAACTGGAAAAAAATCTTCTGGTGCTGGTCAAACTGGATTGTTTCAGATTGAAGAATGCAAATAGATCTATTCTTTACAAAACTCAATTCCAAATGGATGAAAGACCTCAACATACAGCCAGATACATTGATTTTGATAGAATAAAAAGTGAAGAATATTGCTGAATTTATTGACACAGGAAAATACTTTCTGAATGGAATACCAATAGCACAGGTACTAAGAACATCTATTAATAAATGAGACCTCATGAAAGTGAAAACTGTACAGCAAAGGACACCATCATATAGACAAATAAGTTGGGTACAGAATAAGAAATTTTTTTATCAACTGCACTTTCTATAGAGTGCTAATATCTAAAATATATCAAGAATTTAAAAAAAACTGGACATTAAGAAAAAAATAACTGAAAAATGGAGTAACAATCTAAATAGTATTTTCAAAAGCGGAAGCTAGATGGCTGAGAAACAAAGAAATATGTACCATCTTTACTCATCAGAGAAATGCAAATCCAAACTACTTTGAGATAGCATCTGAAATCAGTTTGAATGGCCAAGATCAATAAAACAAATGATAGCTTATGCTGGTGAGAATGTGAAGGGGAACACTCATGCATTGCTGATGGGAGTGCAAACTTGAACAGCCACTATGAAAACCAGGATGTCAGTTTCTCAGGAAACTAGGAATAGATTAAGATCGATCTATAGCACTTTTAGTTCACATCATACTACCGAGACAGGTGACAATCATGTTCATAGCTGCTCTCTATATAATAGCCAGAAATTGGAAACAGCCTAGATATCCATCAATAGATGAATGGATGAAGAAAAGTGGTATATTTATACAATGCAGTATTATTCAGTTGTTAAAAAAAGAAAATCAAGAAATTCACAGATAAATGGATAGAGCTAGAAAAAGTTCATCCTGAATGAGGTAACCCAGACCAAAAAAAAAAAAAGACAAATATGGTATGTATTCACTTATATATGTATGTTAGATACTAGGTCTTCAGTAAGCAGGCTATAATCTATATAACCACAGAGGTTAGGCATAGAGTAAGGAACTAGGGGCGAAGGAAGGATCTCCCTAAGAATGGGAGTATGGGCTGGAACAGCAGGGAGGGTCAAACAGGGATGGGGAGGGGAGGAGGAGTAAAGAAGGGAATACATGAAGGGACAGCTAAAACCAAGTGCCATTTGAGGGCACATATGGAAACCTACAGTAGAAGATTCTTAAAACTATATGCACATATGAAAGAAATCCAAATGGAATCAACAAATAACAAGGGAGACAAAGCCTCATCTAGATATCCTTCACCTCACCACCAAATGAAACTTCCAGTGTCAGGAATGGGTTATAACTAACTGGGCTTTGTCCAAAGTGATCCAATGACAGCTCGGACTGTTTCCAAGGTTATGTGTTTCTCTCCACAAACTGATGGTAAGACTCTGTTGCTGCAGACAATGCCTATATATCTCAATGAACACAGAAACGTGAAGCTAATGCTTACCTAGAGCTGTGACCCCTACAGACTAATGTTCATATTACTATAATGTACTCTGCACACTACCAGAGGAGTTAGGTAAACACCAACCCAGCATAAAGAACATTCTCTGTGCACTTGAGAATAATATGTGTTCTTTTACTCTATGTGAGTATGTTAAGTCCATTTTGTTTAAATGATTGTTATAGTCTAAAACATCCAAAATGATTTTCTGTCTCGATTACCTGTTCATTATTAAAACTTCTGGATAGTTTTATCAAGTCCTCACTTCAAGGCTTAGGGATATGTGCAGAGGAGAAATTGGGAAATTGTAAGAGCCAAAGGGTAAATGGCTCTAAGGAAAAAGTGTCTTCCAGACACAACAGGCCTGATACACATATGAACTCATAGACTGTGACAGCACTTAACAGGCTTGTACAGGTTGAGACAAGACAAAAATTCCAGCACTGAGAAGGGGAAGTGCACACCAAGTCCCACCCCTAACCAAGAAGCTATTCACAATTGGTACCTGCAGGAAAAAGGAAGATCAGTTTTTAACAATACAGGGACACAATCCAGGATGGTCTCATCCTCGGGAGTATTTGACTAACACAAATCCAATTTTTTTTTTGTTTTTGTTAATTTTTTGAGGTAGAAAGAACATGAATTTGCGTGGACAGGGGAAGAGGGAGGCATTAAGGGGTGGGAAAGAATATCATGAAAAATACTGTATGACATTCTTAAAGAATAAATAAAAAAGAAGCAGCAGGAAAAATGTTGGGTATCAACTTCTCCTATTATTATATGATAGCATATCTTCCTAAAATCTATTAATATTTCTTTATTATAATTAGGTATTTCAATGTTGTATGTTCTTGATTATAACTTCTTAGTGATTGGTCTCTTTATCATACTGACTTTCTTTTCCTTACTTTATATTTTTTTCATTTAATATTGACTTTTTCTCAAATAAATATACTATCGCTTTCTATTCATTTCCATTTGCATAGAATATGCAAATGGCTCTTTTTATAGACAGCATATAATAGGATAATATTCAGTTTATCTGATTAGTCACTCTATATATTTTAAATTTTTCTCTTGTTTTATGTGTTTTTTTTTTTTTTGCCTGACAGAGGACCAAACTATGTAGCCCAGACCAGCTCAGTCTAGATTCTTGTCTCTCCATTACAAGCATTTGGATTGTAAGTATATACCAGCAAACACACTTAACCAATTTGTGTCTTCATTGGAGAATTTAAAACATTTAAACTCAACTACTCAGAGTCAAATCCTTACTATCACCATTTTGTAAACAGCTGAAAATTATAGGGGGCGCAGGTTGTTATACATCGTTTTTTTTTTTTTTTTCCCTATTGTCTTCTTTTTCAGTTTAAGGTCTGTATCTTGTGATATGTTTTGATTTCTTGTCTGACAGTTTTTAAATGTCCTTGCAGCATTACTGTTGACAAAGACTGAAAGGACACAAGGTAGTCATACTGGGTATTTTCATTGGTGGCCAAAGCCATTGGTGTCTTCTGTGACGATGGCTGTTAAGGTCTCCCTGATTCTCTTTTCTATTAATTGGGGATTTATTGTTGAAAGCATGGCAATTGTTATCAGGTCTGCTTTGCCAACACTCATGTAGTGTGATAGCAATTGCATAAAATCAATGATATTTATGAGTGGCTATAGAGCAAAGATCTGAGAAACAAGTTCATGTGTGAGAAAGAATATGGGGTGGTAATGACACTGGTGTCTAGAGTGTGGTCATATCCACTGCCCGATTGCTACCTGTACATGAAGTGCAGATAGTCAGTGGACTTCACAGTAGGAAAGACTGTGTGGAGAGCTACAGCACACAGGGTTAAAGGCAGAAAGTAGTTCTGTATGGTAGCTAAGCTAAGCTACTACCTAAAGCACACACATATATTGAGATCATACCTCTGGAGTCTCGGGTGTCAGCAGGCTCACCATGGAGATGCCTCATGCATTTGAGTGGCTTTTGCAGAACACACACAGAGCCCCCTGGTCAGAAGAGTGGGCACTGATGGGGAAACCACAGATGGGTTTTGAGACATAAGAGGACTGTGGGTGGTTATATCTTCTTTCCAAAAGAGCATCCCCAGTGCTGCCTCTGGGGGCTAGGAGCATTATAAAGCATTGCAAAAATTTCTCAATGACTAAATATTTTTAAGAAGGTCACCCAGATTTCAATCAGAATTTTATATTTCTATGTTATTCTTGGGCCTTCTTTATTCTTTTTTGCCCTGTACTGAAAATAGATTATTTTCTCATACAATACATCCTAATTAGTTCCCCCTCCCTCTACTCCTCCTGGTTCCTCCTCCCCTGCTCTCCCCTCTGGATCAAGCAGATGTGGTCCGAAAAGGACCTTACACAATATGTGTTGCTTTTTTTTTTTAAAAAAAAAATTTCTTTATATGTTATTTCAGGCAAGTTTCACCAACTTGCTTAGGTTGTGTTGTATTTTAAAACGGTACACGGCAGTCAGCAGGTAGGAGTCTCCATGTAGACCGCACTCATGTGGAGAGTTTTACTGGGAGAAGGGAGCTGAGGGGAGAAGAGGAAGAGGAGAAAAAATGGGAGAGTGGGAGAAAGGAGGTGCACCTACGACCTCAAAGGGATATATATAGAGAGAAAGCAGGCATGGCCCTGCCTTTTTATGAGGGGACATTGTTAGGATCCTGCCCTCACTTTTGTGTGCACAACTGAGGCCTTGCATCTTACATCATCAGGAGGGCTGGCTAGGCGACTACATACATGCCTTAAAAAGCTGGATGCAGACCCCACACTCTCTCTGCTCTGCTCCCTCCCACCATCTTTCTCTCTAGGCCTTGCTCTCTTCTTTCCCTCCTAATAAAGCTCTAAAAACTAAGTCTGGGTTCTGTCATGACCTTGACCTTTCCACCCAGTAACCAGTGTTGATTATCATTCTTTCTGACATAGCACATTCACAGAGAGATCATGGACAGATGATCTCATGATATTGTCAGGACCCTGAGCAGGCCAAGGTATTGCCTGCATATTGACCAGGCCCCCAGGAGCAAATCCGAATGCTAACAGGTTGGCCTTGATCTTATGATCCTTTTGCATTTTTTTGTGGCTGGAATTACCTACCTGTACCACTAGTCCTGACTTCTATTTTAATTTCATTTTTTTTAAATTTATTCTTCTCTCATGCATTACATCCCAACCACAGTTTCCCCTCCCTTCTCTCCTCCCAGTACCTCCCAGTGACCTCCCCTCTCCTCCAGATCCACCCAACCTCTGCCTCCTCTCAGAAAAGAGAAGGCCTCCCAGGGACATCAACCAAGCAGAGCATAATAAAATTAGGTACATACTCTCATATCAAGGCTAGATGAGGCAACCCAGTAGGAGGAAAAGGGTTCCAAAACAGGCAAGAGTCAGAGACAGTTTCTTCTCCCACTATTAGGAATCCCACAAGAAGACCAAGCTACATAACCATAATATATATGCAGAGGACCTAGGTCAGACCCATGCAGGCTCCCTAATTGTGAGTCTAGTTTCTGTGAGACCCTATGAGCTCAGGTTAGTTGACTCTGTAGGCCATTTTCTTGACTCTATGGCTCCTACAATCCTTCCTCACCCTCTTCCTCAGGTTTCCCTGAGCTCCACCTAATTGTTGGCAAAGGATCAATGCATCTGCTCCCATTATTTGCTGGATGAAGCCTCTCTGATTATTATGCTAGGCTCCAATTTATGAGTCTAGCTGAGTATTATTAGGAGTCATTTCATTGACTTGCTTTGCCAGTTCTCTTTGGTTCTATCCTGGATCTCTGGGTTATCTAGCCTCTGGTTCTTGGCCCTCCAGGCAGTGTCAGTCATGGGCTCCTTCTAGTGGCATGGGTCTCAAGTTGGGCTAGTCATCTGTTGGCCGCTCTCACAAGTTCTGTGCCACCATTACCACAGCACATCTTACAGGCAGGACAAATTGTAGGTCACATGTTTATGAGAGGCTGGATTGGTGTCCTAATCACTGCATTGGAAGCCTTGCCTAGTTACAGAAGATGGCCTATTCAAGCTCCATATCTCCATTACTAGGAGTCTTCGCTAGGGTCACACTTGTAGATTCTAGGGAGTTTCCATTGTACTAGGTTTCTACCTCAATCCCAAAATGCCCCCCAATTCCAGTCATCTCTCCCAGTACTCTCCCTCCACCCCATTCCCCATTTTAATTTCTTAGTATTTGAAATGACTAATGAGAGTCTGGAGCTTCCTATTCACTCATGTTACTTATCCATATCTGTAGTAGAATATTATTGTAAGATGTATTACTTTTGTTTACATTGCATTTGTTTAACTCTGTGAAGCTGTGTTACTGTGCCTGTGTAAAACACCTGATGGTCTAATAAAGAACTGCAAGACCAATAGCAAGGCTGGAGAAAGGATAGGCAGGGCTAGCAGGTAGAGAGAATATATAGAAAGAGAAATCTGTGGAGAAAAGAGATCAAGAGAGCTAGCAGTGAGAGAAGGAGGAGGATAAAAGTGGCCAGCTACCCACCAACATAGCAAGCCATGGAGTAAGAATAAGATTTACAGAAGTAAGATAACGGGAAAAGCCCGGAGGCACAAAGTAGACAAGCTAAGTTAAATTAAAGAAAGCTGTCAAGAACCAAGCCAAGCTAAGGCTGAGCATTCATAATTAAAAATAAGCCTCTGGGTTATTTATTAGTGACTTGGGTGGTGGGCCTCCAAAAGAAAAAAGAGTAAAAACCCTCAAAAACACATATCATTCCAATCTATTGTTTTGTTTTTGTTTATTTTTATGGTCTGGAAATTTGAATTTAAGAGTTGATATCCTTTTGACACTGAGCTCTGTCACTGACTTCTATTTAATTTTAAAATTAATTTTCTTCAAAGTCTGTTTAAAGATTTATTTTTTATTATTTTTAAGTGTGTGTGTGTGTGTGTGTGTGTGTGTGTGTGTGTGTGTGTTCTTTTTGTGTTGTATGGGTGTGTGCAAGTGAAGCATCAGATTTCCCTGGAGCTGAAGTTGTAAGTGGTTGTGGGCTGCCTACTCTAAAGGAGCAGTCTGTGTTCTTAGCCACTGAGTCATCTTGATAGCCACTCTTCGGTTGTAATAAACATATATATCGTTGTAGTTCATCACATAAAAAAGTATGAATGAGCTGGGCAGTGGTGGCACACGCCTTTAATCCCAGAACTCGCCAGGCAGAGCCAGGCAGATTTCTGTGAGTTTGAGGCCAGCCTGGGCTACCAAGCGAGTTCCAGGAAAGGCACAAAGCTACACAGAGAAACCCTGTCTCAAAAAACCAAAAAAAGTATGAGTGATGAAAATATTAGAAATAGAAAGGTTGATGATATTGCTGTAGTGAAAATAAAGCACCTGAGAATTGTGTTCCCTGATGAATGCAGCTTTTATATCCTTTTTTCTTCTCATTTATTCATTTGTGTGTATATCTCTATATAAGAGAGTGTAGAGAAACTGTGAAGTTTTACACTTTGGATAATTTTTCCCAGAGGTCAGCTCCACTATTGAGTTTTCCATTGCTTTTAGATAAAGTAATATATTTCACACTTGTATTTAAACTAAAAGGTAGTTTTTATAACCAGTGTATTGACTCAATGTCCAAATAATAAAGAACCTAAGGTAAAGCTAACAAGATTTGTGTGTAAATACTTTACAATGAAAATAACTTTAAAAATATATAAATAGACTTGTATTTTGGATAGGTGATACCAATTCTCCCCGAATAAATCTAAAAATAAAATGTAAAACTCACAATTCCCACAAAAGTATAGTTTATAACATTTTCTTGCCAGAAAATTGGAGTTTGCTATATGAATATACATAGACAAGTTTAGAGTTAAGTTTGTGATATGACATACATTCATTCTTACAGAAAAATGTAAGCCACTGGGTGGGTGCAAATTCAGGTCCTCTATAAGAGAGCCAAGTATTCCTAACTGCTGTGTTGCAGAATATTTGTTTAACTATGTAAAGATGTTTTGCTATTTTACCTTGCCTGCCTAAAACACCTAATAAAAAGCTGAATAGCCAATAGCAAGGGAGGAGGTATAGGTGGAACTTCCAGGCAGAGAGGAAAAGTAGGAGGAGAGATTTAGGTTTGAGAAAAAAAGAAGAAGAAAGAAAAGGAGACTAGAGAGAAATGTCAGGGACTAGCCAGCCAGACATGGAGGAAGCAGAAAAGTAGGATATACAGAATGAAAGAAAGGTAAAAAGACCCAAGGCAAAATGTAGATGAATAGAAACAGGCTAAATTAAGTTAAAAGAGCCAGTGAGACAAGCCTAAGCTGAGGCTGAGCATTCATAATTAATAATAAGTCTCTGTGTCTTTGTTTGGGTAGTCTAAAGAAAATGTCAATTGCACTGCTGATCTATCCTCCAATCTCAACATTTGGAATAAAAATTATGTAATTCAGCATATTATATTAACCAAATGACAAACATCATAATTATTATTGAATTTGTTCTGTATCTTGTAGTATGACTTTACTGATAAATAGTTTTCTATGTGTATAAAAATATTTATATTACTTATATAGACATGTATGAGTATTTATTATAGTAACTCGAAAATTGGTACCTGACTTTAAGAAGTATTATTCTAAGTAGGCAGAAATATTTATGACTGCATTTAATTGGTCAGAGTTAAACATAAAATTATTATATTTGCATATTTATAGTTTTCTTTCATATAATACAGAGTTTTTTTGAGAATTAGGAAATCTAGAATGTGAAGAATATTTGGAAATTAAATGTATATTAAATTAGTCAAAAATACTTGTTTTGTATATATTTTGTCTTTGTTTTCCACTTAAAAATATGTGATTGGGTAAGAAATGGACTTGATCATTACTTTAATTCTGAGACACTTTTTAGTGTAGAAACTTTCTCCCAGAGGTTTTAATCTATGATCATCTCTTCCTTTGTTTTAATTAGAGATGCATGGCTGCTTCTGAGCAGCAGACTGTCTATATAAATAACCTTTATCAGTTGAGGCTCTCAAGCAGCAAGGGTCTCTATTTAGTAGAGTTTGTACTTAAAGAATCTGAAGAGGATATATGAAAGCTTTCATAAAAATCCAAATTTCTCATCAGATAAATTATATAATCCATGTGAGTGAATACCAGGCAGAATAACACAAATTGCATGACATTCCTTTGTGGCATGTATCTGTTACTTCTGAGTAATTGGAGGAAGCATGCCATATTGGCTTTGCGTGTTCAAAATAAGATAGGGAATTTATAATAATAAAAATAACTCCTTGGGAAGAGGTAACGAGATATTCTTTTAAAAATGTGTGCCAAAAGACTTGGCCATTTATCAATTTCATAAAAGGTCAAGTGGGATGCTCTATATTTAGGTCATTTTGAGGCATTTTCTTTGGACAGCTAGGCTTTATACACAGGAACAACTCACCAGAGTTCTTTTTTACTTTGTCTTCCTGTCTTCTGTTCAGATAGAAAACTTTACTAAAATTTCAGGCCAGGAGCTTAACATAACTATTAAAATATAGGCTTAGGAAAGAGATGGGGCAGAATGGTGGTGGGGAGGGGATGGAAAAAGGGGGAGGGTAAGCTACGGCTGGGATATAAAATAAATGAAAAAAATTAATTAATAATAATAATAAAAGAAAGCCAAGGACCTATAAAACATAGATATTAATCAGCATAAAAATCCAGTATTTTCTTGATCGATATTTCCTTGTTTTAAGAGTTATTTTATTCATTGTGTTATGTTTTTTGTGGTGTAATCTGACACAAGTCATGAGAGCATTTGTGATCATCCTGGATTTGTGAAGGATACAGAACTAAGAGATCAAGGCTTGGCAGCCAGTATTACTGCAGTATCATGTTATCTGTACAAGATCAGAGTTTTCAGTGCAACCCAATTTGTGCTTGTTTGAGTTTCTATTTGTCACTATGGTGAAACACGCCGATCAAACACAACTTGCGAAGAAAAAGGGCTTTCTTGGCTTATAGGTTCTGTTCCATCATTGAAACAACTCAGGGAAGGAACTCAAGCAGATACTTGAAGCAGAAACCATGGAGGAATGCATGATGGTAACACTGGTTGTCATGCCAATGTGAATAGGGAAAATTGCTTTAGAATCGCATAGGCGATTTTTTCCTTTGGGTCATTTGTATTCTTGGTGTTTAATGATCTGAGTTGTTTGCTATTCTATACCACAACCTTCTGTCAGATGTGTATCTGGCAAATATTTTTTCCTATTCTATAGGCTGCCTTGCTGAATGATTAACAATTACATTTTCACTACAGAAACTTTATAATTTCATAAGGTTCCACTTTCTGATTGTTCTTCCTATTTCTTGGGCAACTGGGGTGCTTGGGAGCTCATGGAACAGAGGGGAGAGAACATACTGCCATTAGTTTGCTAAATGGACATAGTGTCAAACTTTCCTATAAATATATATCCTGTATCTATAAATTTAGTTCAGCTCTCAGATCTTATGATGATACATTGTGTATTGGGTAGTGGCTAATGTAGAAACAATTGTTCAAATTAAAGAGAAAATCTATTAAACTCTCAGCTCCAGATGGGATATCTGTGTCACACTTTTTCCATCTAAAGGGGGCTATCAACTTTCTTGATAGGGTTGTACTGAAAACAATTACAAGAGCCAGAAGCCATTGGCGAATGGTTCAAAACAGTACCTTCTGGATATGAAAGTACTGGCTGTACTCATGAGTTGATGGAATTGGTGGTTGCCTGCACATGACCTGCACAAGATCAAGCCAACCAATATTAGAAAATAGAGTGGGGAATGCCTCACAAGTCCCACTTTAAGCTGAGGAGTGGAAGTCGGTTTTCTTTTAAAATATGACCCTTTGAACTACTCAGCTCTAAATGGGATACCTTTTATCAAACCCATCCACCCAAGGCACATGGATTTTTATATTAGAGAAGGTGAATGAGTGTAAGAGTGAAAGGTGATAGATGAGTCTAAAGAAACAATGTCTTCCAGACACAACAGGGGTAATGTTCATATGAACTCACAGAGACTGTGACAACATGCACAAGACTATCATGGGATCAAATAAGATCAAACTCAAGAACAGAGAAGGGAAAATGGCAAATTCCCACCTCTAACCAAACTATTTGCAACTGATTCAAGCTGAGAAGGGGAAATCAGCTTCCTCCAGCGGGGTGACACTGGGTATATCTACTACTCTCCATGCTTGAGAATTGTTGACGAACACAAAATGCACACCATATTTATTTTATGTACACCCTTTTTCTTTTGTTTTGATCCTTTTTAAAGAAATTGATTGTTTTGACTGTGAGAAAAAGAACATGAAGTTGGATGGGTAGGAAGGTCAGAAGAATCTGGGAGGAGCTATGGTAGGGGAGAAAATATGATTAAAATGTATTATATAAAAGAAAAAGCCAATTAAAAAGTGTGGTCCGTGATAAGTACACTATGTCTCCAGTGAATGGCCACACATCCATTAATATCCAGGCAGCACATATTGGACTAAGTGGTATAGAAGTAGAAGGGAGACGTAAAGTAGGGAGAGAGTGGGAGTACATCTGAGAAAAGTTACAGGAAGTTTGGGGTTTAATATTATCAAAATACATTCTATACATACATAAAATTCTCAAATAATTATTAAACATATTATATTTTAAAAAGCTGCATCTCATTCCATTCAGAAAACAGTCATCATGAAAACAAATGACAAAAAATGCTTGTGAAAATAGGGCTAAAGAGGAACCCTTTAAATACTGCTGGGGTGAATGTGTATTATTCCTCAATAAAATAGAGAACTATCATATGACAGTGCTGTATCAGTCCTGAATATTTACATAAAGGGCTCTAAATCAGTGTACTATAAAGATACGTACTTATATTGATTGCTACTATAGTAACAATAGCTAAAAACGAAACCAACCTAGATGCTCATCATCAATGAATAGAAAAATATGGTACTTGCAGCCATAAGGTAAAGTGATCATACTTTTTTCATGAAAATGGGTATAACTGAAAATCACATTAGGCAAGGAAATCATACTTTTTTCATGAAAATGGGTATAACTGAAAATCACATTAGGCAAGGAAAAAAATCACATTAGGCATGGTGGAGAACTGCTAGACCACATCAAGACCAAAAGCTTGCAGGGCAAACACCAAATTCCATAGCTCAATTATCTGATTTCTAGGACTTTAATTTCAAACGGCTTATATGGTTCTTCCCTCAAGCTTCACTGCCTATAGCATGTCTCCCTCTTGGGCTGGTTCTACTCCTTGTATGAAGGTCTCCTTGGCAGGTATCTCAGAGCTCTGGATCTCAAATATCTTGGGGTCTCCACAACCTTGACTTGTTTTTTGCTCCATTCACAATGGAATTTCATAGCATCTTTCTTCTCTGGACCATCTTGGAGGAACTCCCTCAACACACACTGCATAGACTAAGAGGCTTTCTAAAACCATGGAGGAAGAGTCAACAATACACTTCCACTCCAAATTTTCACATGTAGACCATATCATGTGCATGACAGACGTTGCCAACTTCAACTTCTAGCTTGGGAACAAATTCTGACCTTTGAATCACATTAGCAGAAACTATTTTAGTCAGTTGTTTCTAGGGAGCAGAAAACTCATTAGAAATCTTTCTCCTTTCACAAATTGGAAGCTTAGCTGGTTGTGTGCTTGCCCTTGGGATATCTTTATGATTGTTCCAGTGAAGAGCAGGAAACCTCTTCACTGTCCTAATCTCCTTACCAGTTCCAGCTTTTCTTTAACTACTTACTGGGCTACATCATTAAGCTTCCTGTGGTGATATATTGTGTATCCTAATAAATTTTGCCTGAAGATCAGAGAACAGAATAAACCACCAGATAAAACATAGAGGCCAGACAGTGGTGGCACATGCCTTTAATCTTAGCACTTAGGAAGCAGAGATGTATCTGGATCAAAGCCTCCCTGGACTACATGAGAAGAGAGAAACAGATTCAGGCAGTGGTGGCACACACCTTTAATCCCAATACTTGGGAGTGATATGCCTTTAATCCCAGCACTTGAGATCTTGTAGTTTCTCAGGTCCTGCCCAGTCCTGTGGTCAGGATGAATCTCTCCCACCCACATCTTGCAGCTGCTTGGTCCCAACAAAACACATAGAGGTTTATATTACTTATAAACTGTATGACCTCTGGGTCAGTCTTCTTGCTAGATAGCTCTTATCACTTAACCAATTTCTATTAACCTATATGTTGCCATGTGGCCATGGCATTACCGGTCTTTGGGCATCTTGCTCCTTCAGCAGCAGGCTGGCGTCTCTCCACTTTGCCTTTCTTCTCTCACTTTATCTTTTGGATTTTCCCACCTGGCTCCATCCTGCCCTGCCATAGGCAATGCATCTCTATTTATTATCCAATAGATATTCACAGCATACAGAAAGACATCCCACAGCACTTCCCCTTTTATGTCTAATCAAAAAAAAGTTTTAATTGTAACATAGTAAAATTATTTATAATAAAACAGCTATCAAGCAAGAATTATAGTTACAATATCTATTATGTTTGTATTTGACAAAATTAAAGAAAATATTCTGTCATTTATCCTATATTTGTAAGTCTAAAATTTCATATCTAATTCATTTTTATCATAATCAAGGAAAATTATAATTGTGTTTTTTGTTTTTGTAGGGTAATGGGAATACCCATCTTCAACAAATCATAAGGCCTTGGACACCTAGACATCTACAGTAGAAGGGAAGGACCTATTAGTACCAATATACTCTACAGGGTAATATCTCACTGCCTAACATCAATATCTCTTTTACTCTAGGATAGTACTGGTCCCAATTCAATTATAAATCAAGCTGGCTTTAGAGTTAGATTGTGGCTCTCTCCTTCTCTAAACCTATGCATGTTGTTAAAAGAGAAAAATTAAGAGATTCTTTCTCATATCTGAAGAGCCAACTGGTGTGAGACAGAAGAACACCAATAATCTAAGGACCATTGTTGTCAAGATTCTATTTCTCTCCATGCTTATTCTTGATTTCTCAGAATCCTTCCTTACATGTCATGTCATCTTCAAATCCAAATCCAAACTTTACATTTGGATATTAATAATGTTCAAGTTTTCCACATTGAAAACAAGTCTTCTCAAGAGCATCTCTGATGTCTCCATAGGAAGATGGGGCTCCACAATGACTCTACTTGGTTTAGAAAGATGCCATGGTAAAAGAACATAACTCAATGATCAGCTTTGGACTGAAAACTCTTCAGGACAGTTCTAAGATGAGATGGTCCATCATACTACACATCTAGTAAGATTCTCAGATAATCTTATCCATTACTGAGACTGGCTGCAGACTCTACAGCTATCTCTATTGAGACCTAACTATCTAAGCTTTCTTACAGGACCACACAGAGATACTGTTGCCCTTAAACATCAGGAAGTAATTCTAAGAAAATGATACCCCTCTCCCAAACGTTTCATTTTTCTCAGGATTATGGATGGATGGTTGTAAGGTTGGGGAGTGGAACAATAAAATAAAAATTTTGGATTCTGAGCTGATGTAGTCTTTCTTTAATAAAAAAAAAGAAAAAAAAAAAACAAAAAACAAAAAAGAAAAAGGGAAATGGATAGGTATAGGATATTAAGATAGATTATTGTATTTACTAGTAAACTAACTCAGTAAAATATCAGCCATAGATAATTTGTAGTTATGGGTTCTTGAATATTGATACAAATGTAAACTATTCTATATTCCTATTTAAGATAATTTATATATTCATAAAATACAAAACTGTATTTGTTGTATTGTACACATATTCTTACTCTCATTTGAAGTGTTTTGTATATTGATACAAATATAATATTATATTTATCATAGTATATGTATGTTCTACCTCTGTTTAGGATTTTTGCATATTGATACATATTAAGAATATTGTTGTCATATTGCATATTGCACTAATTATTTCCACCTCTGCTTAAGATATTTTGTGTATTGTCACAATTTTGAGGTCATTGTCCTTATATGGTATATCTGCTTACAGACTGTTTACCTTGTTAATATGAAGCCTTAGTCCTTAAGTTATTTGGGTAGATAATCTTACAGAATTATAGTCACCCATGCTTGTCATTTCTATAGTGACATTAGTCAGGTTGTCCAGATTTACAGAAACATATATCAGATGGATAGGCAATCTTCAAATACTTCATAGACCTAGAGAGTATGGCATTTAAATGTTTCGATAACTTAAAATTCTGTTGACACAAGACACGACTGCTCCTGGTAGCAGCAATCTGATCCCAAGAGAATATTGGGCTTCTATGACATTTCCATTTGGAAGTTTGTCTTCTTGGCACAAATTGGCCTGCTGGGCAAAGAACTGCCCTTGCTTCAACTGCTGACAGTATGAACACTGTCCTTTCTGGATGAACATGACACAAGGAAGAGCAACTACTGAAACTTGCCAAGACTGCGTAAAATGGTCTTTCACAATTTCTGCTTCTAAAAATGGTCTGTCAGATACTCTAGTTCTGTAGCCAGAATGGATGCCTCAACAATGCTGAGAAACTTTAGGTGACTGTCCAGGCTGCCAGCTGTATCTGTCTATTCTCACAAGAATTTCAGAAATTGCTTGCTTGCATTTTCCATTTTCTCTGTTATTATTATTTTCCTTCTCAGGTCTTTGATGGAGCTGAAGACTAGATAGTCACAGTTACAATCTTATTGTGTCTTAGCTAGAACATATTAGTACTAGAGTTAGAATCTTCAAGACAGGACAGCTATTGGAGTAATCTCGGTAATTTGGCATTTACTTATGTTCTGGATATTTATGGATATTTATCATGTCGTTCTTGTTTAATGTTATTCTTCTTGGCTGTAGTTTCACGTAGCTGGAGGGTTTCTCTCCAGGTCCTGCTTATCTCCCACAGTCCCACAGCCTACTTACAAAATAATCACTCAGAAGCTTATATTACTTATATTACTTATAAACTGTATGGCCGCAGCAGGCTTCTTGCTATCTAGTTCTTATATCTTAAATTAACCTATTTCTATTAATCTATAAGTTGCCACATGGCTCGTGGATTACTGATATCTTAACATCTGCTTCTCATGGCAGTGGCTGGCTGCATCTCCTCACTCAGCCTTCCTGTTCCCAGATTTCTCCTCTCTCTTTGTCCTGCCTATACTTCCTGTCTGGCTACTAGCCAATCAGCACTTTATTTATTAACCAATCAGAAAAACACATTCACAGCATAGAGAACATCCCACAGCAGTTTCATTTTTGTTTATGTTATTACCCTTTGTTTTCCTGGACAATACTTGATAATCATTCTTATTGTATATAGTTTGCATTAAGATTAGAACTTTCTTATTTAGATAAAAAGGGGAAATGTAGTGGTATTTGCTCCACTCATGACCTTGGGCTTTATGGCCCAAAGGAGGTGGTACTTCCTGACATTGTATGTGACCTCTTATAAGGAGCTAAAGAAGGGTCATATACCCCTACTACCTGCTCCTGCCTATGAGGTGGATTCACTCCCAGTCAGATCAGAAGACAACTTCAACTGTCTACTCGTTCTGTATTTGTGAGTGTATTTCCTCAATTTATATCTTAATAATTCTGTTACCCATTTAACAGACTCACATGGATTGATCATAAGTTCTCATGCCTTTGAAAGCACACACACCTTTAATCTAAGTAAGTGATGGCTGGGCAGAGAGGTATATAAGGCATGGGGAGACAGGAACCAAAGATTTTTTTCAGGCTGAGGAGTTGGTGAGGCAAGAGGTGGCTGCTATGCCTTGTTCCTTTGTCTCACTGATCTTTCAGCATTTACCACAATATCTGGCTTCAGGTTTTTATTAAAACACCATTTAGCAATTCATGATACAGTTTCCTATGCTTCTCTCTTCTCTAAAATGTGCATTTTGTGTCTTTTTCTGCTTCATGTTTTTCTTTTTCTTTTTTTTTTTACTGTCAGCCTAAAGGTTATCAGTAACAGCTATGCCACAGACTCAGTTTTCTCCCCCAAAGAAATTAGGCCCACCACTCTTTAATTGATCCTTAGACACATTGTCAGAACATAGGCAGAAGGCAGACGAATTATTTGACAAAATATCACAGGAATGGCCCCTGTCCCTGTTGCTATTAAGTCCTTGTTTACCTTTGAAACCTCTGGATCAAGGCCTCTACAGACTGCTTTTCTCTCAACATCCAATCACTTTTCTAACCCAACAAAATTCCAAAGTCTTACACATATGTCCAAAACACATGATCGGATTCTTTACAGTATCAGTCCTTTCTCTGGTACCAACTTCTATATTCATTCTCTTTTCTTTCTCTAATAAAATACTATGACTGATACAATTTTTAGAAGAAGAGTTTATTTGACATACAGTTTCAGAGGAAGACCTCTTGATGACATTGAAAGAATGGCATCAGGAAGTAGAACAGGAAACTAGGAGATCACAAGTTCAATTGCAAGCATGAAGCAGAGAGTTTGAACTAGAACTAAGACCAGAAGAATATAACTCCCAGTGCTTGCCTCTGGTGGCATTCTTCCTCTAACCTCAAATAGTACCTTAAACTAGAGAACATATGTTAAAATACTCATGCTTATGAGGGATAGTCTCATTCAAACAACACAATAAACTATTTGTGATTTGAAAACATAAAAGAACTATCAGAAGAGTGGAAGTTTGAGGAGAATAGGGTATAACACTGGCTGAGAGGAAAGAACAAGAACAAATTATGTAGGAAAAAACTATAATGAAACCCATTACTTTGTATGCTAATTTAAAAACTAATCATTAAACATTTTGCTTGAGTGTGATGCTTGGCTTGGTGCTCTGCCAATTTCTTGTTCTTACATATTTTATGATGTATTCAAACTCGAGGTTAGCTATTCATCTATAAATTTAGTCAGGTGAATCTTAGAATATGCCATTTTGATAAGAAATATTGCTAATTTTGTGTTGATTACATTCCCCCCACACAACCTCCAATCATAGTTTTATTTGCTCTGCTACATTCAACAAACTGCTGTTGGAAATGATCATGTTCTACAATAGCAGCATTTAGCTTTTGAAGATTTTGAAGGAAAATAATTAAATTGGAGTGTTTACCTTTGCTCAGCCTAGCTTTCTTCCCAACAGTTTTGGCTGTTTTTTTTTTTTTTGATGACAGCTTTGCGTTTCTCTGGATTAGATGCTCTTTCATTTGAAGCTAAAAAGCACACTCTTTGATGATATGGCAATTTCACAGAAACAAATGAGAGTATTCAGTCTGTGATGCCTCATGCAATGCCTGCAATCGATACATCCTTGAATGATTGATTTAACAGTGACTGTCTTTATGAACGTGATATTGCACAAAGCCTGGATTCATGCTGGGAAAACACTTGAGATTCGTTGCAGGCAAGTATTCTCCCCTAACTCTCACAGTGTTTCCAAAATCACTACCTTGCTGCTGGGCTAAGTCAATTACCACTTTCAAAGGTCAGCAGGAGTGACATTTTTCTCTTCACATGTACCAACATTCAGTGAATTGCTCACAGTTGCCATAGGACAAAGAGCAAGAAGAACAAAAGCATGTACACATTATCGACCTTTCCATTGGCTTGAGCTATTGCCTTAGCCTGAAAGCCCAAGGTTGTGTCTATTTTATTTTCCATTATCTAGTAACCAGAGCAAGGCTATATGTGTTGAATAAATTTTAATTGCTGTAAAAATAAAAAAAAAAAACAGCTTTTCCTTAGAAACACATGAACAGCAATGCAACATCCATAGTAGTAAGCATGGCCTGTATATTTAGTCTAATATACTCCTTATCAGTGCAGAGTATCTAAACAAAACAGGTGAAAATTAAAGCATTTCAATAATTACATGATTATTTTTTAGGAATTATATGGGAAACTTTGCATTACAACAGTTTCCATGCCCTGGAAGAAAAAAATGAAAACTCTGATTTTTAAAAATAATTATTTAAGGAGTGTACATAAATTCTTACATAGTCAAAGTGCTATCTACTTAATGCATACTATTTTTATTGTATTCTAGTAAAGTATATATTTATCTTGTTCATGTGTTTGCAATTTAAATAAGGGCCATTGCATTGTGGATCTCATTGTTGTTTCAGGTTCTAACCAAGGTTTGTGCTAAACATGTACCTGTCATCTGTTGCTTCTAAGTGGCATAGCGTATCCCAAAGTTAATCTTCTTAACCATTTCAGTCTAATGCTGATGACACTTCTGACTACTGTAGCTTGTGCCACTAAAAACAATGTATGCCATCTTAAAGACGTCTGTGATAATTTTGTAGAAATGTATTTATAAGTGGAATTGGCAAGTCATTGGGAAACACCATATATAAATACTGCACTAGTTTTATATCTGTTGTGATAAAATACACTGACAGAAAGGAAGCACAAATCGGCTGAGGAGGCTGTTTAGTGATATATATATATATATATATATATATATATATATATGGGGGAACTGGCTATCTGGGGCCAGATAACCAATTATGTGGCTCATACCTGGGGAGGGCTTATTCTCCCTCCCTCTGCAGTCATTGATTGTCTATAACTCCTCATATAGGAACCATGAGATTTCCCCATCCACACTGGCATACAAGTTGTTCTTGTCATTGTTCAGATCTTATTTAGACAGCAATATTGTTGAGATTTCATGTCTGTAGCTTCCCTGCGTTATATAAAACACAATTGGTGAGGAGGTGAGGTTAGCTGGTGGCTTTCTCTATTTCCCTAATCTCACTAAGGCTTTAATCCAAAATTCTCGCTCCATGTTTTTTTATTTAATAAGATCATTTAGAAATTCATTTACACACAATCTTATAGCAGACTGCCTGGTCCTCTGGCTCATAGAATCTTTCTGCTCCCTCTTACATACTGTTCCCTAAATGCTGGTGTAGGGGTTGGATTGATGATGTAACATGAGTCTGGGAACTCCATGGTTAATTATTCTCTGTTTTCACCACTTGTGGCTTTCTGTGAGGGTCTTTGCTGCAGAAAGAAAATTCTTTGATGACGGGTGAGAGCTACACATGTCTGTGCAGATAAGGACAATGATTCAGAATGTAGTTAGGAATTTTACTGGTTTAGGAAATTTACAGTAATAGGTTAAAGGAGAATCATGACCTCAGTAGCCATAGGTAGTTGACAAAGTTTCCAGTACCAGGCCTGATTTCTGTCTGATTGAATGCAGCTTAAGTCTAATTAAACAGCTGTTGGTTTCCTCCATGACATCCATGTCATGATTCTCATTACTGTGTTTCATGGGCCTAACAACTGAGTAAGACTACTGAATACTTTTCTACATTGGTAGATTTCATAGATCCTTATAGTACTAGGAAAACTAGATTTCAAGGAGAAAGATTTTTCCTTCCATATAAGCCAGCTTGACTCCTCCAAGTCACATGTCAAAAGAGAATATTTCTTTATTAACAGGGATTTACCTTCAACTTCTAGGAGGCAGCAAAGGACCCAGTGTAACCTACATTGTTTTAGGGATCTGTTGGACTCCTCTAATCAACAACTTGAAAGGAGGTTTCTCCTGCTTACTATTGGGATTTTTGTTAGGTACTCTATGGCTCTTGGGGAAATCATCCTGAGTGAGGTAACCCAGACTCAGAAAGACAAATATGGGGAAATCATTATCAACCCAAGTGGAATAACTCTTTCTTCTCTCTCTCTCTCTCTCTCTCTCTCTCTCTCTCTCTCTCTCTCTCTCTCTCACACACACACACACACACACACACACACACACACACACACACATGCATATACACATATATAGTGTTCTATACTGGATTCTTTTATGTATTCTTATGTACTTATATTTATTCTGTGTAATTTTAACTATATTCCATAAGCTTTTTCAAATATCCTTAATTTTATTTATACCTGTTGTTACAATCTTTTTCTGGATAGTCCTCCCTCCTTTCTTCCCAGTCACAACTGTACCCACATTGTTTACCAGTTCCTTTATTATATCAACTTTTATTCTGGTATTCCTCTTTCTAGAGGTCTTTCCCCTACTACGTGGTTCCCTTTTTCTTTCCTGCTTTCTGTGGTTACTCCATGCTATATTATCACATCTGGAGGTTGAAGCTTGGAAACAGAGAGGAGAGAAAGCAAAGTAGCTTTCATTTCTCTGGGTTATATCACTAAACATAATATTTTCCAGATCTGTCAATTCGCATGCAAATACAATTACTTCATTTTTCTTATACAGCTGCACAGGATTCAATTGTGAATATGTAGCACATTTTTATTATCCATTTACCACCATTTCAAAGATATTTAGGTTGTCTCACTTCCTAGACTTTGTAAATAAAGGAAAAATAAACATGGCAAAGCAAGTGTCTGTGGATTAGGATATCAATTCCTTTGGACATGTGCTAAGGGGTGGTATAACAGGAGAATTTTCCACATTGGCTTCTATAGTGGCTGGATCAGTTTGCAATCCCTCCAAAAGGAAATAAGAGTTTCCCTTTCACCATTTTCTGTCTAGGATTTCCTGTTGTTTTCTTGATCTTAGACATCCTGACCAGGATGACATGTAATCTCGAAGTTGTTTTAATTTGTATCCAAAATTTCTGCAAATGCTGAAGAGCTTTTTTAAAAAAGAAAGAAAGAAAGAAAGAAAGAAAGAAAGAAAGAAAGAAAGAAAGAAAGAAAGAAATACTGCTCAGTCATTTTTATTTCCTTTAACTGCATAGTTTGTTTTTTTAATTCTTTGTTATTTGAAGCATCTGCATATATTCTGGATACCAACACTCTGTCAGAAGTTTAGCAGGCACAAGATTATCCCCTATTCTGTAGGCTTCTGCTTCACTTGATTAATTGTTTCATTAGCTGTACATAAACTTTTTACTTTCATGAGATCCCACTTGTCAATTATTGACCTTTATTCCTGGACAATTGGAGTCTATTCAGAAAGTCCAACACTTACATTGTGTAGATTACTGCCTGTGCATTTCTCTGGCAGTTCCGGCATCTTAGGGTTGATATTGAATTTTTATGCAGAGTGATAGACATGGGTCTTATTTCATTTTTCCTCTTGTGAACATTGTCTTTCCCCAGCACCATTTTCTGCCATTTCCCCAGTGTGTATATTTGCCATCTTTACCAAATGTTAGTTGGCTTTAGTAACATGTACTCTTTGGGTGGGGGTATCTATATTTTTCCATTAGTCTACATTTGTATTTTTTCACCAGAAGCATTTTGTTTTTTATTAATATAGGTCTGTAATATATCTTGGAATCTGGAATGGCAATCTATCTAGCATTATTCTTTGTCATCAAGATTGCTGTATTTATCTTACTTCTTTTGTGCTTTATGTGAATTTAAGGATTTTTCTTCTATTTCTGTGAAGAATGTCATCATGTTTTGACTGGCATTGCTTTGTATCTGTAAGTTGCTTTTAGTTCAATGGTCAAGAAAATTGAAATAATGCTCTGCATCCTATAAAACACCCATGGATTAAATTTGGATATCAAAAACAGAAACAAAAGAAAGTCTACAAACTGATGGAAACTGAACAACTCTCTATTGAATGATAAATGGGTCAAGACAGAAATAAAGATATTAAAGACTTTCTAGAATTCAATGAAAATGAATGCACAGCATACCCAAACTTATGGGACACAGTGAAAGCGTTGATAACAGAAATGGTCATAGCACTAAGTGACTACATAAAGAAAGTGGAGAGATCCCATGCTAGCTAATTAAAAGCACACCTGAAAGCTCTAGAACAAAAAAGAAGCACACACAAGAGAAGTATATCTCAAGAAATAATTGAACTGGAGGCAGAAATCAATCAGATAGAAACAAAGAGAACAATGCAAAGTCAGGGAAACTAAGAGTTGGTCCCTTGCATAAATCAACAAGACAAACAAGCCCCTATCCAAATTAACTAAAATATATAGAGAGACTATCCAAATAAAACAGAAACAAAAATGTTACATAATGACAGACACCAAGAAAATCCAAAGGGTTATTAGGACACACTTATTTTTTTATTAAGAAAAACTTTAATTCATTTTATATACCAATCACAGATACCCCTCTTCCCTCCTCCCAGCACTTCAGCCTTCCTCCCAGCCCCCTTTCCCTCCTACAAGAAGGTAAGACCTCCCGTGGAGAGTCAGCAGAGCATAGTACATTCAGTAGAGGCAGGTCCAAGCCCCTCCCACTACATCTAGACTGTGTGAGGAGTCCCGCCACTGGTAGTGGGCCCCAAAAAGCCAGCTTATGCACCAAGGATATATCCTGATCCTACTGCCAGGGCCTCCCTTAGGCCCTCTGCATAAATGAGACAGTTGTGTAGGTCATACTTTAAAAATTTGTACTCTGCCAGGCAGCAGTGGCACATGCCTTTAATCCTAGCATTCAGGAGGTAGAGCCAGGTAGATCTCTGTGAGTGTGAGGCCAGCCTGGTCTACAGAGCAAGATCCAGGACAGACACCAAAACTACACAGAGAAATCTTGTCTCAAAAAAACCAAAAATAAAAGGCCCTCGGGGAAGGTTCCCATTCTCCAAGATTCCCCCCCAGACCCTGCAGTCTATACACCCTGCCCCCATACCCATCCACCTGAGACCCACCCCCATACTTCCTGAGAATTGGAGACCAGCCCCCAGCACCCATCTGGACCAGAGGTGAGTGCCGTGCCTGGGGTCATACCCAGAGAGGCCTGCCCCTAGGTCCCATCCCTGGGCACTAGCCATTCCGGGAAGACCTGCCCAACTTATCCCCAGGTTCTGGCCATCGGATGGACTCCAGCTGGAAGGTTCCCCTTTTCCAAGCCCAGTAGCAAACCCTGCAGTCTACACATCTTGCCCCCAAACCCATCTGCCCAAGACTCTCCCCCCACTTCCTGAGAATTGGAGACCAGCCCCCAACTCCCATCTAGACCAGAGGTGAGTGCCTGTGGTCATACCCAGTGAGGCCTGCCCCTAGGTCACATCCCTGAGCACCAGCCCTTCCAGGAAGCCCTACTCAACTTAGCCCCAGTTTCTGGCCATTGGGCGGGGCCCCTGGAAGGGATCCCCATCTCTAAGACCCCCAGCAGACCCTGCAGTCTACTCGCCCTGCCCCCAAGCATCCAGCCGAGACCCACCCCTACTTCCTGAGAATTGGAGACCAGCCCCTGGCGCCCATTGGACCAGAGAGGCTTCCTGAAATGCTGAATCTGTCACCTCTGTCTGGACCAAGAGCGCTGATAAGACCAAGAAAGAATCCACAAGGCGATGGGCAGACGACAAGGCAGAAGTACATACAAAAAAATAAAGAGCAATACAGCAACACTAGAACCTAACCCTCCTCCAGCAGCAAGACCTGAACATCATAAAATGGAAGAAGCAGAAGAAAACAACGTTAAGAATAACATCATAAAGATGCTAGAGACCTATAAAAAATGAAACTGAGGAAAAGACAAAACAAAAAATGGGACGAATGCTATAAAAAAACTAGAGGAAAAGACAAATAAAGCAGAAGGAAACAATAAATCCCTGAAAGAAAACCATGAAAAAGCAATGAAACAGATGAGGGAAACAGTCCAAGACCTGAAAAGGGAAATAGAAAAAATGAAGAAGACACAGAGGGAATTCTGGAAGTAGAATATCCGAGTAAACGAACAGGAAAAGACAAGAAAATTGGAAGAACGCTGTAAACAACTACAGGAAAGGGCAAACAAATTAGAAGAAAACAATAAAGCCCTCCAAGAAAACAATAAAGTACTGGAAGAAAACAATAAAATACTGAAAGAAAATCATGAAAAAGCAATGAAACAAATAAAGGAAACAGTCCAAGACCTGAAAAGGGAAATAGAAAAAATAAAGAAGACACAAATAGAAGGAATGCTGGAAATAGAAAATCTGAGCAAAAGATCAGGAACTTCAGATGCAAGTATAACCAACAGAATGCAAGAGATGGAAGAGAGGATCTCTGGCATTGAAGATACAGTAGAAAAAATAGTTTCATCAGTCGAAGAAAACACTAAAGCCAACAAAGTCATGGACCAAAATGTCCAAGAAATTTGGGACACCATGAAAAGACCAAACCTACGAATTATAGGGATAGAAGAAGGTGAAAAATACCAACTCAAAGGCACAGGAAATATATTCAACAAAATCATAGAAGAAAACTTTCCCAACTTAAAGAAGGAAATGCCTATGAAGATATAAGAAGCCTATAGAACACCAAACAGACTAGAACCCCAAAAAAAGTTCCCTCAACACATAATAATTAAACAACTAAATGTACAGAAAAAAGAAAGAATATTAAGAACAGCAAAGGAAAAAGGCCAAGTGACCTATAAAGGCAAACCCATCAGAATAACACCCGAATTCTCAATGGAGACTTTGAAAGCCAGAAGGACCTGGACAGATGTATTGCAGACCCTAAGAGACCATGGATGTCAGCCCAGACGAATATACCCAGCAAAACTTTCAATCATCATAGACTGAATGAACAAGACATTCGAAGACAAAGCCAGATTCAAACAATAACTATTCACAAACCCAGCCCTACAGAAAGCACTAGAAGGAAAATTCCAACCGAAGGAAGTCAGATACACACTCGAAAACACAGGCAATAGATAAAGCCACAGCAGTAAACCCCAAAGAAGAGAAGTACACACACACTACCACCAAAAATAACAGGGATGAACAATCACTGGTCGTTAATATCCCTTAATATCAACGGAATTACTTCACCTATAAAAAGACATAGGCTTACAGAATGGATACGAAAGCAGGACCCATCTTTCTGCTGCATACAAGAAACACATCTCAAATTCAAAGACAGACACTACCTAAGAATAAAAGGCTGGGAAAAGACTTTCCAATCAAATGGTCTTAAGAAACAAGCGGGTGTATCCATCCTGATATCCAACAAAATAGACTTCAAACTAAAATCAATCAAAAGAGATCAAGAAGGGCATTACATACTATCACAGGAAAGATCCATCAAGATGAAGTTTCAATTCTGAACATTTATGCCCCAAACACAAGGGCACCCACATATGTAAAAGAAACATTACTAAAGCTTAAACCATATATAAAACCCCACACATTAATAGTGGGAGATCTCAACACCCCACTTTCACCACTGGACAGATCTCCCAAATCGAAACTTAACAGAGAAATAAAGGACTTAACTAATGTCATGACCCAATTGGACCTAATAGATATCTACAGAACATTCCATCCTAACAAAAAAGAATATACCTTCTTCTCAGCACCCCATGGAACTTTCTCTAAAATCGACCACATACTTGGCCACAAAGCAAATCTCAACAGATATAAAACAATTGGAATAACCTCCTGTGTTCTATCAGACCACCATGATTTAAAGTTGGATTTCAACAACAACAAAAACTACAGAAAACCTACAATTTCATGGAAACTGAATAATGCTCAACTGATTCACCAATGGGTTAAGGAAGAAATAAAGAAATTAAAGACTTCCTAGAGATCAATGAAAATGAAGACACCACATACCCAAACTTATGGGACACTATGAAAGCAGTGCTAAGAGGGAAATTCATAGCACTAAATGCCCACATAAAGAAGTTGGAGAAATCTCACACTAGTGACTTAACAGCACACCTGGAAGCTCTAGAACAAGAAGAAGCAAAGTCTCCCGGGAAGAATAGACGCCAGGAAATTATCAAAGTGACAGGTGAAATTAATAAATTAGAAACTAAGAAAATAATACAAAAAATTAATGACCCAAAGAGTTGGTTGTTTGAGAAAATCAACAAGATAGACAAGCCCTTATCCAAACTAATCAAAAGACAGAGAGAGAGAATCCAAATTAACAAAATCAGAAATGAAAAGGGGGACATAACAACAGACATTGAGGAAATCCAGAGAATTATAAGGTCATATTTCAAAAACCTCTACTCCACAAAACTGGAAAACCTAAAAGAAATGGACAATTTTCTGGATAGGTATCACACACCTAAGTAAAATCAAGACCAGATAAACTATTTAAATAGTCCAATAACCCCTAAGGAAATAGAAACAGTCATTAGGAGTCTCCCAACCAAAAAAGCCCAGGATCAGATGGTTTCAGCGCAGAATTCTACCAGATCTTCAAAGAAGAGTTAATACCAATACTCTCTAAACTGTTCCACATAATAGAAACAGAAGGAACATTACCAAACTCCTTCTATGAGGCAACAATTACCCTGATCGCTAAACCAAACAAGGATGCAACAAAGAAAGAGAACTACAGACTGTTCTCCCTCATGAACATTGATGCAAAAATACTCAATAAAATACTGGCAAGCAGACTCCAAGAACACATCAGAACAATTATTCACCATGATCAAGTAAGCTTCATCCCAGGGATGCAAGGGTGGTTCAACATACGAAAGTCCATCAGTGTAATACACCATATAAACAAATTCAAAGAAAAAAAAAACACATGATCATCTCACTAGATGCAGAAAAGGCATTTGACAAATCCAACACCCCTTCATGATAAAAGTCTTGGAGTGATCAGGAATACAGGGAACATACCTAAACATAATAAAGGCAATTTACAGCAAGCCAACAGCCAACATCAAATTAAATAGAGAGAAAATAAAAGCAATTCCACTAAAATCAGGAAAAAGACAAGGCTGTCCACTCTCCCCATACTTATTCAATATAGTACTTGAAGTTCTAGCCAGAGCAATAAGACAACATAAGGAGATTAAGGTGATACAAATTGGAAAGGAAGTAGTCAAGCTTTCCCTATTTGCAGATGACATGATAGTATAATTCAGGACCCCAAAGATTCCACCCAGGAAATGATAAAGCTTATAAACACCTTCAGCAACATAGCAGGATACAAGATCAACTCAAAAAATCAGTAGCCCTCCTATATACAATGGACAAAGAAGCTGAGAAGGAAATCATCACCCTTTACAATAGCCACAAATGACATAAAATACCTTGGGGTAACACTAACCAAGCAAGTGAAGGACCTATATGACAAGAACTTTAAGTTCCTGAAAAAAGAAATTGAAGAAGACCTCAGAAAATGGAAAGATCTCCCATGCTCATGGATAGGCAGGACCAACATAGTAAAAATGGCAATTTTACCAAAAGCATTCTACAGATTCAATGCAATCCCCATCAAAATACCAACACAATTCTTGTGGAAAGAATAATACTCAACTTCGTATGGAAAAACAAAAAACCCAGGATAGCCAAAAGAATCCTGTTTATACAATAAAACAACCTCTGGAGGCATCACAATCCCTGACTTCAAGCTCTACTATAGAGCTCCAGTAATAAAAACAGCTTGGTATTGGCATAAAAACTGACATGTGGACCAATGGAATCGAATTGAAGATCCTGACATTAACCCACACACCTATGAACATATAATTTTTGACAAAGAAGCCAAAAGTGTACAATGGAAAAAAGAAAGTATCTTCAACAAATGGTGCTGGCATAACTGGATATCAACGTGTAGAAGGCTGCAAATAGATCCATATCTGTCACCTTGCACAAAACTTAAGTCCAAGTGGATCAAGGACCTCAACATAAATCCAGATACTCTGAACCTGCTAGAAGAGAATGTAGGAAGTAGTATTGAACGCATTGGCATAGGAGATCACTTCCTACATATAACATCAGTAGCACAGACACTGAGAGAAACAATCAATCAATGGGAACTCTTGAAACTGGGAAGCTTTTGTAGAACAAAGGACATGGTCAACAAGGCAAAGCGACAGCCTACAGAATGGGAAAAGATCTTCACCAACCCCACATCTGACAGAGGACTGATATCCAGAATATATAAGGAACTCAAGAAATTAGACATCAAAACGACCAACAGTTCAATTGAGAAATGGGCTTTAGAACTAAACAGAGAATTCTAAACAGAGGAACCTCAAATGGCTGAAAGACATTTAAGGAATTGCTCAACATCCCTAATCATTAGGGAAATGCAAATCAAAACAACTCTGAGATACCACTCTTGGGCATATACCCCAGAAATGTTCAATCATACCACAAGAGCACTTGCTCAGCTATTTTTATATCAGCATTGTTTGTAATAGCCAAAACCTGAAAACAACATAGATGCACTTGAACTGAGGAATGGATAAATAAATTGTGGCATATATACACAGTGAAATACTACTCAGCAGAGAAAAACAATGACATTATGAGGTTTGCAGGCAAATGGATGGATCTAGAAAAAATCATCCTGAGTGAGGTAACCCAGACTCAGAAAGACAAATATGGTATGTACTCACTCATAGGAGGATACTAGATATGGAACAAGGATGACTGGACTGCTACTCATATCACCAGTGAGGCTACCTAGAAAACAGGACCCCAAGAAAGACACAGAGAAATGGATGAGATCTACATGAATAGCCTGGACATGAGGGGGATCAATGAAGGGCGAGGGTCGAGGGAAAGAGAGTGGGAGATCCCAGCTGGATCAAGAACAGAGAGGGCGAACAAGGAATAGGAGACCATTGTAAATGAAGACCACATGAGAAAAGGAAGAAACAAAGAGCTACAGAGGCCCACAGAAATCCACAAAGATACCCCCACAAAAGACTGCTGGCAATGGTCGAGAGACAGCCGGGACTGACCTACTCTGGTGATGGGATAGCCAAACAAGCTAAGAATTGTGCCAGAAACCCCATCCAAGGACTGAGGAATCTGGATGCAGACATCCATGGCTAGGCCCCGGGCGGAGTGCTGGGAGTCTAATTAGTGAGAAAGAGGGGGGTTTATATGAGTGAGAATTGTTGAAACCAATATTGGATAAATCACAGGGACAAATAACCAGACGAATGGAAACACATGAACTATGAACCAAAGGCTGAGGGGCCCCCAACTGGATCAGGCCCTCTGAATAGGTGAGACAGTCGATTGACTTGATCTGTTTGGGAGGCATCTAGGCAGTGGTACCAGGTCCTGGGCTCAGTGCATGAGTTAGCTGTTTGAAACCTGGGACTTATGTAGGGACGCTTGGCTCAATCTGGGAGGATGGGACTGGACCTGCCTGGACTGATTCTATCAGTTCGAACTCAGTCCTCAGGGGAGACCTTGATCTGGAGGAGGTGGGAATGGGGGTTGGGCTAGGGGGAAGGGGAGGGGGGCAGTAAGGGAGAGAACAAGGGAATCTGTGGATGTTATGTAGAACTGAAGAGTATTGTAAAATAAAAAAAAAAAAAAACATCTTGAGTGAGGTAACCCAGATTCAGAAAGGCAAACATGGTATGTACTCACTCATAGGAGGATACTAGATATAAAACATAGGATGACTAGACTGCTACTCAAAACTCCAGGGAGGCTACCTAGAAAAGAGGACCCTAAAAGAGACACAGGGATCGCCCAACAGCAGAGAAATGGATGAGATCTACATGAGCAAACTGGATGTAAGATGGGGTAATGAAAGGCCAACGTGGAGGGAAAGAAGCTTAGGGGGGCAGGATATCCAAGCTGGATCAAGAACAGAGAGGGAGAACAAGGAAAAAGAGACCATGATAAATGAATACCCCATGGGAATAGGAAGAAGCAAAGTGCTAGACAAGTCCCCAGAAATCCACAAAGATACCTCCAAAATAGAGTACTGGCAATGATCGAGAGAAAGCCCGAACTGACCTACTCTGGTTTTTGGATGGCCGAACACCCTAACTGTCATGGTAGAACTCTCATCCAATGACTGATGGAAGTGGGTACAGAGATCCATGGCCAGACCCCAGGTGGAGCTCTGGGATTCCAACTGTCGAGAAAGAGGAGGGATTGTATGAGGGAGAATGGTTGAGTCAATGATTGGAAAAAGCACAGGGACAAATAGCCAAACTATTGGAAACACATGAATTATGAACCAATAGCTGAGGAGACACTAACTGGATCAGGCCCTCTGGATAAATGAGACAAGTGATTAGCTTGAACTGTTTGGGAGGCCCACAGGCAGTTGGACTAGGACCTGTCCTTAGTGCATGAGCTGGCTGTTTGGAACCTGGAGCCTTTCAGGGATACTTTGGTCAGCCTGGGTGAAGGGAAGAGGGGACTGGACCTGCCTCTACTGAATCTACCAGGTTGAGCTGAATCCCCAGGGGATTCCTTGCCCTGGAGGAGATGGGAATAGGGACTGTGGTAGGGGGAGGGAGGGGGGCAGGAGAATGGGGGGCAGAGGAATCCGTGGCTGATTTGTAAAATTAAATTAAATTATAAAATAAAAAAGGAAAGAAGCACAAGTCAAACTTTTAAAAGTTCCTACTAATTTAGAAAGTTGACCACTAGAGAATGATATAGGTACACACATGAATAGTGCTACTGAATGTTGTAAGATGAGATGTGTTCCCATAGAATATAACAGAAGGTATTAAGGCAAATGAGTACTTATGAACCTTAAAATACCTGTAGAACATAGCTTTACACCCTCAAAATCCTGTCCTTTCTCCTCTGACCCCTAATCTTGTCACATCCAACTACACTTGTTTCCTTAAGCAGATTCCAGTTGTTGAAATTTTTTTTAAATTTACACTTCCTATTACTGTTTTATTCTTCAAGATACACTGTTAATGTAAACAAAGGTGCAGTGAGAACTTGAAGTATACACTCTTGAGCTAACCTAAGTGATGAACTATGATGCCATTGAAGTCCAGCATGTACTTCTATCCAATTAAATACTTCCTTTTTCTTAAAAATATACCTAGTAAGCTCTCTGTGCTACATAAGCGTGCATCACACATATTCATTTTACTATATGTCTATACATACTTATAGTTATTGCTTTGCATATTTAATCTTTATATGCACATCATAATGTATCCAGAAGTTAGCTTTTTCCTTTAATAATTTTTCTCTACTGCACTATCCAATATTTGCCTTTTCAGGTTTTCTCTGTGTCTTAGACCTTTCTGAATTATAGTATTTTCCTATACAAAACCTCATTCAGGATCTAGTATTTTTTATTTTATTCAATTTATTTTAAAGGGTCTCAATTCAATGACATAACCTTAGTCCAATCACAGGGAAGCATTACACTAAATCAGTAGTTCTCACACTATGTTGATATGAAGGATAAACTAAAGGTCTTCAGAACCTGTGCCAGATCAATTCTGAGAATTTACTATCTAATACATTTTGAATGGAGCTAAGGAGTTGGCATTGCTCACCTGCAACTGTTGTTGTCCTATGTGTTCAAGTGCCCCAACTTGCTTGCAGACAAACTGGGTCACTTCTCAGTTTCTGTGAATAAAGTTCTGACTATTCTAGACCTCCATGTCTGTTTTCTTTTTCATAAGTGGGCTAAACATACTAATGAAATTTATTGACAGTGTAATAAGAAGACTGAAAACAGTTAAAAGTAATCTGCTTCAATGACCGCTAGGCTAAAACAAAAAGAAATAGACATCAATCTGTAGATGTAACCAACCATCTTATTAAATCAGAAACACAGAACCATTGTAAAAGAGAAAGCTGAGAGGTCAGAGCTCAGAGCTAAAATATTAAACTTCCTCCTGCGGTGCTCCTAGCTCCCCGAAAAAGACCTATTTCCTGTGTGTATGTCTTTAAATAGTCTTTCTGTTCTGCCTTCTCATTGGTTGTAAACCCAAACACATGCCTGCCTCGTCACTGCCTGTAAGTACAGCCCTCTAGGTCTTAAATGCATATGTCTCCAATGCTGGCTGTATCCCTGAACACACAGAGCTGTATGGGAGTAAAGTCGTGGGCCACCACTGCCATGCTCTTTCTATGGCTCTAATAGCTCTGACCCCCGGCAATTTTATTTATTAACATACAATTAAAATCACATTTCAGTACAAATAGAATACCACCATATCAATCAACTTGTTTATATTTTTTATAAAAGACACTCCATTTATTCATTTCAAATAATTTTTATTTTTAATTTAAAGGATGCATAAACAGTAGGGGAAGTTTTAAGTAAATATATTTGGATGAAGAATATTAGAATAGGATCACTGATGATAACTTTCCACATGATAAAGAATGTTAGATGATCTCAAATCCACAAAGAACTGATTAATTGATCCTATCTTCATCCATGGCTTCCGTTGCCCTCAATCTGTAGGAGAAATAAGAGATAATTAACAATTGTAAAACACTGATATGAACCACTTTTAAAATCTTAACAAAATAGTCTACCTTATATCTTTCTGTATTCTTAAAAAAAAATTGAACATATTTTCTTCATGAAACTCAAACCCTTGTGTATGGCCTGCAAGTGAGCTTCCAATGCCAACAGACACTGAATAATAAGAAACTTTGCTAATGTTTGGTGGCCTTGGTCCCTTTGTTGCAAAGATCAGCAGGTGATAGACTACAGAAGTGTTAGTCAAGGACTCACTGTACTAGAACATGTCCTGCTCAGGGTCCTCTGAGGGGTGTAATATATCTTGGAATCCCACTCCAAGTATTATAAAAGACAGACTGCCTAGAGTTAGCTCCTTCTATTAGACACACCCTCCCAATTCTATGTTTCCTTTGGCAGGGTCTGGACCTCTTGGAGGGTCTTTCCCTCTCCTGAATAGATGGGGCTCCAATAACTGAACTTGTCATAGCTTGGGTGAAGCAGAATGTGGTCATTAATAGCATGCATACACAATTTAGGGGCATGATGTATTAGAAAAAATGAAATTTCTCTAGCGAGACCTAAAGCCCATAGGTAAACTCACAGCATGCAGGATGATCTTCTTCCCCTGATCCTCAACCTCATCTTCTCCTTTCTTCTCATATTCATAGTGGTCATCTTTATTGTCCTCCTCCTCCTCCTCCTCCTCCTCCTCCTCCACCTTCTCTACCTCCTCCTCCTCCTCCACCTTCTCCTCCTCCACCTCTTCCTCCTCCTTTTCCTCCTCCTTTTCTTCATTATTGCAGTCCTGGTCTTCTTCAGCTTCCTCCTGAACTACTTCGTTCTCCTGGTCGCTATTCCAGACATACAAGTCCTCTTCAATATCAGGCCAGGCTTCCTCGAGAACAGGCCAGATTTCTTCGATATCAGGCCAGATGTCCTCGATAGCAGGCCAGATGTCCTTGATAGAATGCCAGGGTTCTTCCACATCAGGCCAGATGTCCATCATAGCAGGCCAGATGTCCTCGATAGAATACCAGGGTTCTTCAACATCAGGCCAGATGTCCTCCATAGCAGGCCAGATGTCCTCGATTGAATACCAGGGTTCTTCAACATCAGGCCAGATGTCCTCCATAGCAGGCCAGATGTCCTCGATAGAATACCAGGGTTCTTCAACATCAGGCCAGACGTCCTCCATAGCAGGCCAGATGTCCTGGATAGAATGCCTGGGTTCCTCGACATCAGGCCAGATGTCCTCGATTTCAGGCCAGAGGTCCTCTACAACAGGCCAGATGTCCTCGATATCAGGCCAGAGGTCCTCTACAACAGGCCAGATATCCTTGATACAAGGCCAGACTTCCTCGGCATGAGGCCAGAAGTCCTCGATTTCAGGCCAGGTTTCCTCGACATCAGGCCAGATGTCCTTGACTTTATGACAGACGTCCTCGACATCAGGCCAGATGTCCTTGATATCAGGCCAGACCTCTTCCACATGAGTGCAGATCTCCTCAGTATCCGGCCATATCTCCTCCTGCCCTGGCTCTTCCCCCAGAATGGCTCTCGAGCCTGCCTGTGAACCAAGAAATCCTGTGGTTCCATCGATGTCATCACCAGCCTCACGGATTGTGAGCACATTCAAGACACTTTGTCCAGCATCGTGATCCATCCTACCACCTTCTTGCTCTTGGTCAGGCAATCCAAGGTCCCGCTCTGCAACAGCAGACATTGCATGAATTTCCTGCCAATTTTCTGCCAATGAAGATCTTACTGAAGCTTCGAGCTTTGAAGGTGTTGGTGGGGATGAGGCGTTGTCAAGGTGACTACCACTAAGTAGAGAGAGGCTGTTGGCCTCAAGGACCTCCTTGGAGGCAGTGAGAGCAGTAGGGAAAGTTTTCAGCTAGTCAGCAGATGGAGTTGGTACTTGTAGAGTACCTATAAAAGAAGGGCTAGACAGCACCAGGGAGAAGCCTCCTGCTGAGGCCAGTCCCAAGAAGGCTGAGAACCAGGTATAAAGGGGCGGAGCCTTGAGGAGTAATAATGGCCCATTTCACACGTCACCACAGCTGTAAGCTCATTGGTTGAGACATGGTGATTGACATGTATTGTGTCCAATGAGCCATAAAGGTCCTTAAATTCTGGGGACTGCACAGAATCACACCTTTTCCCCTGAGGCCTTACTGTCTTGGGATACCTTTTAAGGCGATAGGAACCCTGTCTTCTATATATCACATTGTCAGTAAAATGATAGTGTATCAATATGAATGAGCTTGCCTGCACTGACTTCTATTTGACATGGGTTATGCCAATATAGACAGAGTTATAAAACAGGTATAGAGGGGCAGGAGAGATGGATTAGAGCACTTATTGCTCTTCCAGAGGACCGAGTTTCAATTCCCAACACCGACATGGTGGTTAGCAACATTTCTAAATCCAGTTCTAGGGCATATGGTGTCTTCAGGTGTCCTTGGACATTGTACACACATGATGTACAATCATACACTCAAGAAATAGCACCTATGCACATATAAAATATGGATCTAAAACTTTAATACCCAATGGTTGTATAGCTCAGGCTTCAGCAGTGGTAAAATAAAAGAGATAGAAAAAGCCAGATAGTAAAATGTTGAAATGGTTACAGTCATAAAAAAGGGTTGAAAGTGAAAAACAATTAAACAGACCTGGAAAGTGTTTTTGCTCACTGCCAAAATCACATTGATCGTCCCATAAATGCATAAAAAAAGAGGACAAGCATGTTAAATGCAAAGGACAGTCTTCTTAGGATTATCTAACAAAACGAAGAATTTCTATTTCATTATTCTCTTTTAGTTTTCCTTTCCTAGAACTATCTTCTGCCACTATCCCATTGATCTGAAATCAGTGGTTCTCAACCTTCTTAATTCTTGGGCCTTTAATATAGTTTCTCAAATTGTGGCCATCCCCCAATCACAAAAATAGTTTTGTTGCCACTCCATAACATTAATTGTGATGCTGTTATGAATCTCAATATGAATATCTGTGTTTTCTGATGATCTTAGGTGACCCCAGTGAAAGGGTCATTCAACCAAAGTGGTCATGACCCACAGGTTGAGAACCACAGCCTTAAGTGGTCATACTCCTTACTCTGCTGTATGACCTAATTTTTATTTCTGTAGGGTTTGTGCAACATGGACCAGGAAACAGAATGACAAAAGTGATAACTACTGTATTATTCAAAACAGTGAACTGCTAGTGTCCTGGTGCCAATCACTCTAAGTCATGTTCATTGCAACGACTATGAATGAGGGTTCAGAAACGGTCCCATGAAATTCATGATATTTACTCAATATACTCATTGTATGCATTTCTCCTTCGTTTCCCCTTGTTAAAGGGTGGTGTCATAACTTCCTAATTATCATTATCACTAGAAATTAAGGGCTAAAAACTCTCTAAAGTCTCTTGGTTTCTTCTTCTTTCTGATTGTGTGGCAGTAACTCTAATTGTGCATTTCCATATGGTCCTTTTGTCCCTTCAGTAGAGTAACCCTTTCCTTTGCCTACTTTTCCACTTCCACGATGGCACCAAAATAGCAAGGTGGTAGTTGGAACTTCCAATTCAAAGTTTGTGCCTTAAAAGACTTTCAAATAGGAATGAGAAAGATTCTAAAATGTCATAGATAGCAACACTATATGAGGATAGCCAGTTTGGTGCACTCCTCTCCACCCCCCCCCCCATATAAGTATTTGCTACACACTGGATTTTGAAGGTACAGCACCAAATATCAGTTTCAGGTTTGGGACAGGAGTAAAGAGCCACAGCTATACAGTGTTAAACATAAACTGCTGTTTTAGTTATCTTGTTCCATTTGATGAATGGAATCAAGTCAAATGTGATGGAGTCACTAACAACCACAAACATACCTTATTCAACTTGGATGTCTTCTAAGACCAGACTACTTTCCATTAAAACTGGAAAAGGAATTAATATAGTGTCACTGACCTCCTTGTGCAGTGGATCTGAATGATCCTAATGCTATCATCCTTTAATACAGTGCCTCATGTATTTCAGCCCTCCCCGTTTCAACCATCAAATTATTTCTCTTCCTACTTCATAAGTATAAGTTGCTACTTAACCATGTATCAGATCCTAAGCCCATCAGAAATAGGTGTTTTCTGATGGTCACAACCCACAGGTTGAGAACCACTGTTCTACTGCTTATGTCATTATATCCATAGCGAAGAAAGTAAATGGGGCTTCATGAACATTGTCTCTAGGGTGAAAAACAGTGAACCTAGGGAATAGTAATCACATTGTTGTATAGACACAAAATTCACTCTATCTTCCTGAGGAAGACAGTTCTCTTAGTGGTTCAAGAAAGGCTTCAAGCTATGATGCTATCAACAGTGAAAAAGAATGATGCATATTGCAGACACCATTCCAATTGACATTGTAAAGCCTGTCTGTGCCTAACTCCACAACATATGCAAGCATATAACACCAGGTCAGGGTACTTTAGCTTGAGAATATTTATGACATTTGGTTGGGTCAGTTATACACTGGTATGGTAATCTCCATAGGCACGATTTCTATGTAGATCTAGAATATACCTCCAGCATGACCTACTCCAAGGCTATTCAGGTATCAGGAGATGCATATGAATTCCCTTAGAGAGCAGGTAAGAATGACAAAATCAGTAACATGACAAATATTGCTTTTGCCCCTTAACTGAAGTAAACCAGAGGATGATTGACCATTCTGTTGTACTGGAGTCTGGAAACAAATTAGATTGATTTCTCATCATTTTCCAAACTTCCTTTGGTCCACAGGTCTCTCTCACAAGGGGTAAGGGAGTGTGTCTGTCGGCTTTGTATTCCTGTGATAAAATGCTCCAGATAAATATTTAATAAGGATTAAGGGTTGATTTTGACTTGTGGTTTCAATCCATGGTTTTGGCCCTGTTGTTTTGGACCTGTGGTGACTGAGTAAATCATGTTGAGGATATGTACTGGAGGAAACCAGGTTCACCTTAGTATGGCCAAAAGCAAAGTGTTAAAGTTTCAGAGGCTTTGGTTATATTGATTTTTTTTTGTTATTAGATACTTGATTTTTAAAAATTATTTGCAAATGTGTGTGTGTGTGCCAGTCCCTATATGTGATCATGCATATATATTGCAGTTATCAATCAAGTTTTCTGATATAGGGTCTCTTATTTGCCTACAATCTAGTGAATAGGCAAGACTGGCTGACCAGTGAACCCTAGATTACAAGCACAAGCCATATAACTGGTATTTTTTATGTAAGTTCTCAGGATCAAACTTAGAGCCTCAGGGTTTGCAAAGCAAATCCTTTTCAGATTGAGCTATCCCCAGCCTTATGCTGGATTTTGATTACCTGTACTTATTCTTGCTTTAGTTTGAGCTTTCTTTAAATGTTTTTAATATCTTAAAATAGAAGGTTCAATAAATGTGCAGAATGCTATCTTTTAACATAGGCACTTGCAGTGATGATCATTAATTTAAACATCACTTAACATACAATTGCTACATTTGTGTATATCATGTTTCGTTTTCATGTATATTAAAATGTTTTCTAATTTCCCTTCTGACTCTTCTCCTTGTCTCTTAATGATCTAAGTGTGTGTTATTTATTTGCAGACATCTGTTAGAAAATTAATAAATAGAATAAAATGTTAAAAACAAAGCATCAACAAAACAAGTCAGTCACAAATTGGGCTTCAATTTTTAACAGAATTTTCATAAAAAACAATATAAAATACTATCTTTTTATCCTAAATATCCTAAAAACTGTTCAACATCTTAGGAATCAGGGAAATGTAAATTTAAAAATCTGTTTTTTATTTCCTAACTCCAGTTAAAATGGCTAAAAAACGATTAAAAATCCAAAGACAACAAATACTTTTGAGGCTGTGGGGGAAATAGCAGCCCTTATTCTCTCTTAGTGGGTATGTAAAATGATGTAGACATGATGGAAATTAGTGTGGATTTCTAAAAAGAGATTCGATGTATGGACAAACTTTAGTGTCCTGGGCATATACCCAAAAGACTCTATATCCTGCAACAGAGATACTTGCTCATCTATGTTAATTGTTGCTTTATTCACAATATCCAAGAAATGAAAAAAATCTAAATATCCATTAACTTATGAGTGAATATTGAAAATGTGGTGCCAACATACAATGAAATTTTATTGAACTACAGGTAAAAATGAAACTATGAAATTTCCAGGAAAATGGATGAAACTAGAAAAAAAAGGGTAAGCCAGGCCCAATAAGAACAAATGCTATATGTTGTCTCTCATATGTGAATCCTAGCAGCAAAGTTTCAGATTTGTGTGTTTAACTTGGAGGACATGTAGAGACTATGAACCTATAAAGGGAGGCCATGGGATGGGATGAGAAAGAGATTAAAACAGGGGGTGATAGAATACAGTTCATATGAAGGGAGAAAAGAGAATAATGGGGAAGTTTAAGTTGGGAGAGGATGGATGGAAGTCTAGGGTACACGGTGGCATATCAGGAGGGAGAGCTATCAACAAGAATGCTTGAAAAGGCCACATAGAAACCTATATTTTAAAAGCTTCCTAAAAAATGTAGGCTCAAAGGAGTTTAAATTGAAGTTGCCCTATGTAAGGGAATAATGCAGCTCTGAGAATCCATAGGGTATCAAACAAATAGCCTAGTGCCAAGTGTGAGAGAAATCCAACAAAGTGTGGTCATAGGCATCCCAGAGACTCCTGGGTCAATTCAGGCTATTGTCATTGCTTCTTGTCATCCATCAGAACTTAACAGTCAGCTCCTATGATCGAAGACATCACACAATTTTGTACATAGGACATAAAAGCAAATCAAAACAAACTCAAGTGATAGTGACCTGGAAGATTCCTCCCAACTGTCTAGCTTACATAGTGCTAGAAGGTACTATGCTGACTAGTAGGGGGTGGGGAAGTTATCAGCAATCTTACTCAACTGTGAAGTCTGTGGGCCATCCTAATGACTGACCTAACTAGATAAGTTCATTGGTGCAAAAGTGCCATGAATGTTATGGTTGTAAACCATGGCTTTGTAATTGGAATTAAAACCCATTTCACAGAAGGACTTATGCCTGGCCTAGTATCCATGGCTGGGGAGGTCACAGGCGCTAGGGGAAAACCTACTTTTACTACTTTTCTAAAATAGGCATAGTATCAAATCACTTTCTAATTACTTATCATTACACCCACATATCAGTATAATGCTTACCATGCATCAGAGGAACTCCCTTTTGCGGCAGATGGAAAGTAACTCAGAGACTCACAAGAGGATATGGTTGAGAGAAGCGGTGACTATGGTGTGGTCATCCCTAAATAGGAGAATGATATCCCATTCTCTCCCTACCCAAGGCCCAGAGGATATTATGTAAGAGGGGGCAGAAAGATTGTAAGAGCTAGAGTTTAGGAGGACTGCTGCAAAATAGTGTCTTCTAGACATGACAAAGCCATTGCATTCATCAACCCACAGCAGCTGTGGTTGCCTTCATAAGACATGCACAGAATTAAGACAGTGGACATTCCTGCAGGGATTGTGAAAGGCTTCATCAGTTCCCTACTTCTAGCTTAATAACTATTAGCAGGTGATGACTTTTAGTGGAGGGGCAATTGGTTTCCTTAGGGTGTGGCTTCTGATAGGTTTCCCAAGCTCCAGTAGATGTCCCCACAATCATGACTCTGCTGATCATAAATATAGAGAACATGAGGTTAGGACAGGCATGTTGGGGATCCTGTAAGAAAGTGGACCTGAAGAGTGGAGTGTAGATATAATTGAAAGACATTGTATACATGTATGAAATTACCAACAGATAAACTTGAAAAAAATAATTGATTGTCTAGTCTGAAGTTCTGTTCCTTAAGTAATCTCAGAAGAGGCCCAGAGATTTGTTTAACATGAATTGCTAAATGGACTTTTAATAAAAAAAAAAAAAAAAAAAAAAACAGAGTCAGATATTGGGATGAAAGCTGAGAGATCAGAGGTATAGAACAAGCTAGCCACTTCTTATCACTAGGAATTCCTCAGCCCAATAGAGATCTACTTCCTGAATACTCATGCCTATATACCTTTCTGTGCCCTGCCATCTTAGTTCCTTTCTCCATCTAACTACATCACTTCATATTTCTGCAGCTCTATCACTTCTCTGTCTGTAGAGACCTCCATACCTTTATGGTTAACTAGTTTTGGAATTAAAGGTGTGTGCCACCATGTCTGTCTCTGTTCCCAGTGTGACCTTCCACTCACAGAGATCCAGATGAATCTCTGCCTTCCAAATGCTAGGATTATAGGTTTGTGCTACCACTGCCTGACCGCTATATTTAATATAGTGGCTGACTTTATCCTCTGATCTCCAGTCAAGCTTTATTTGTTAGAGCACAAATACAATATCACCACAGATTTGTGGCTATACTTCCTGTAGAGTGGAAAGAACGTCAGTATAATTCACAGAAGATTTGTAAGTTAGTCTTAAGTTATATTAGTAGAAATTCCAAAATTAACCAATTATAATCAATGAAATCTCCTCAGTGACATTAAGATAAATGCCTATTTGGACTCTCCACTCAATATGAATGTGACAAAGGGCTTACAATGTGTCTCTGTTCTATGTGCCTGCTCTAAATATGTCAAATTCCTGATAATATGTACTATGCATATTATTTTATCTTTTGTTTAGTTCTCATGATTGTTTAGTTGCATTTATTTATAGAGTTTAGTGTGATATTTTGGCACAGGTATTTAAATATTATGTTTCATAATGAAATCAAGGTAATCCACACTATCTTACCAATCCTTTGCATTTCTGTGCTGGGAACCTTTAATTTTTCCTTCGCTTGTTTTTTTTAAATATATAAAATTTATTTTAGACTATAGTTATACTTTTTTGTTCTATAACACTATAATGAATTCCTTTCTCTGTTGTGTCTTAGTACTTATTATCCCATCAATGATAATGTGTTTTTAAATGTCAATATCGGTGATCCAAAATGGATATCTGTGTGCATTAAGTAAGCTATTTTTTGTAAGAAATATTTATCAATCATTTACCAAGTGGAAAAATACAATGGTGGGTGCTTTAAGAAAGATGGGAGGGTTGATATCGAGAATATATAAAGAACTCAAGAAATTAGACATCAAAATGCCCAACAGTTCAATTAAGAAATGTGCTATAGAGCTAAACAGAATTCTCAACAGAGGAAGCTCAAATGGCTGAAAGACATTTAACGAATTGCTCAACATCCCTAATCATCAGAGAAATGCCAATCAAACCGACTCTGAGATACCAGCTTACAGGCGTCAGAAGGGCTAAGATCAAAAACACTGAAGACAGCTTATGCTTGAGAGGATGTGGAGCAAGGGGAACTCTCCTCCACTGTTGGTGGGAATGTAAGATTGTACAGCCACTTTGAAAATCAATATGGCCCTTTCTCAGAAAATTTGGAATCAATCTTCTCCAAGACCTAGTTTTACCACTCTAGGGCATGTGTCCAAGGAATGCTCAATCATACCACAAGGACACATGCTCAGCTATGTTCATAGCAGCGTTATTTGTAACAGCTAGAACCTGGAAACAACCTAGATGCCCTTCCACCAAAGAATGGATAAATAAAATGTGGTACATATACACAATGGAATACTAGTACGCAGAGAAAAAAATCAATGACATCATGAGGTTTGCAGGCAAATGTATGCTTCAAAAAACAAAAAAAAAAACCAACACTGGACCAGAGGTGAGTATCTGGGCCCAAACCGGACCCCATCCCTGAGCACCAGCCACTCCGGGAAGACCTGCCCAACTTGGTCCCAGGTTCTGGCCACTGGGTCGGTCCCCTTCTAGCCACACTGGGAAGGATCCCCTTCTCCAAGCCTCCCAGCAGACCTTGCAATCTCCACGCCCTGCCCCCACACACATCTGCCCAAGACCCCAGCCACTTCCTGAGACTTAGAGGCCAGCCCCTAGCCCCCATCCTGCCCCTGACTGCCCTTCTGGACCAAAGGTGAGTATCCGGGCCCAGCCCGGGCCCCATCACTGGGCACCATCCACTACAGGGAAGACCTGCCCAACTTGGCCCCAGGTTCTGGCCACTGGGCAGGTCCCATTCTAGCCTTACCAGGAAAGATTCCCTTTTCCAGGCCCCCCGGCAGCCCCTGCAATCTCCTCCCCCCCGCCCCGACGCCCATCTGCCTGAGACCCCAGGCACCTCCTGAGACTTAGAGACCAGCCCCCAGCTACCATCCTGCCCCCATCTTCCCTTCTGGACCAGAGGTGAGTATCTGGGCCCAACCCAGACCCCATCCCTGGGCACCAGCCACTCAGGGAAGACCTGCCCAACTTTGCCCCAGGTTTTGGCCACCAGGCAGGTCCCCTTCTAGCTCCACTGGGAAGGATCCCCTTCTCCAACCCCAGCACCCCCTGAAATGTCCATGCCCCGCCCCCACGGACATCCGCTGGAGACCCCAGCTACTTCCTGGGACTTAGAGACCAGCCCCCAGGACCCATCCTGCCCTGGACTTCCCTTCTGGACCAGAGAGGGCTCCAATCTTGCCCTGGACTTCCCTTCTGGACAAGAGCTCACATCCTGACCTGGACTTCCCTTCTGGACAAGAGCTCACATCCTGACCTGGACTGCCCTTCTGAACAAGAGCACACATCCTACCCTGGACTTCCTATCTGGACAAAAGCTCCAATCCTGCCCCAGACTTCTCGTCCAGATAAGAGCTTCCATCCTGACCCGGAGTTCCCATTTGGACAAGAGAGCTTCCATCTGGACAGAGAGAGTCTTCCTGAATCTGTTAGCTCTGTCTGAACCGAGTGCACTGATAAGACCAAGAACAAACCACAAGGAGATGGGCAGACGTCAAGGCAGAAGTACATACAACAAAGTGAAGAGCAATACAGCATCACCAGAACCTAGCCCGCCTCCAACATCTAGACCTGAACATCAAAAATTGGAAGAAGCAGAAGAAAACAGCCTTATGAATAACATCATGAAGAAGGTAGAGGCTTGTGTAGAAGAAAAGACAAAAAAAAATGGGAAGAACACTGTAAACAACTAGAGGAAAGGGCAAACAAATTAGAAGAAAACAATAAAGTCCTGGAAGAAAACAATAAAGTACTGGAAGAAAACAATAAAATACTGAAAGAAAATCATGAAAAAGCAATGAAACAAATAAAGGAAACAGTCCAAGACCTGAAAAGGGAAATAGAAAAAATAAAGAAGACACAAATAGAAGGAATGCTGGAAATAGAAAATCTGAGCAAAAGATCAGGAACTTCAGATGCAAGTATAACCAACAGAATGCAAGAGATGGAAGAGAGGATCTCTGGCATTGAAGATACAGTAGAAAAAATAGTTTCATCAGTCGAAGAAAACACTAAAGCCAACAAAGTCATGGACCAAAATGTCCAAGAAATTTGGGACACCATGAAAAGACCAAACCTACGAATAATAGGGATAGAAGAAGTGAAAAATACCAACTCAAAGGCACAGGAAGATATATTCAACAAAATCATAGAAGAAAACTTTCCCAACTTAAAGAAGGAAATGCCTATGAAGATATAAGAAGCCTATAGAACACCAAACAGACTAGACACCCCAAAAAAATCCCTTGCCACATAATAATTAAACAACTAAATGTACAGAATAAAGAAAGAATATTAAGAGTAGCAAAGGAAAAAGGCCAAGTGACTTATCAAGGCAAATGCATCAGAATAACAACCAGTTTCTCAATGGAGACTTTGAAAGCCAGAGGAGCTGGACAGATGTAATGCAGACACTAAGAATCCGCATGAAAATTTCAACATGATTCTTTACAAAACTTTAAATTACAATTCTCAACTTCATATGGAAAAACAAAAAACCCAGAATAGCTAAAGCAATCCTATACAATAAAAGAACTTCCAGAGGTATCACCATCCCTGATTATAAGCTCTACTATAGAGCCATAGTAATAAAATCCACGTGGCATTGGAATTGACATTGATCAATGGAATGGAGTTGAAGATTCAGTCATACATTGACACACATATAGACTCTTGATTTTTGATAAAGAAGACAGAAATAAACACTGGTAAAAAGGCAGCATCTATAATAAATGGTGCTGGTCAAGCTGCATGTCTGCATGTAAAATAATGCAAATAGATCAATATTTATCACCCTGCATAAACCTCAAGTACAAATGGATCAAAGATTTCAACATAAAGCCACATACACTGAACCTGGAGAAACAAATAACTCTTTAGGGTAGGGCACATGCCCAGAAGTAGATGGCCGCAGAAAATTAATTTGAAAGCATTTTTGGATGTTCTTTGTCACATAATGTAGTGTTGGGGCTTTTTCTTTCTAAAACTTTCATACTTTTTATTTTTTCTCTCGTTTTACCCTAAAGTTACTTTGCATATATATTATGGTTTCTAGTTTTGTGATTTTTGTGGAATTCCTGACTATGTAAATGAGGGGGTCTCTGTGTCTATATCTATTTTGGGAAACTTTACTTGAGTTTGTTTTGTCCTATTTTGATACTTTTCATCTTATTATATTGTAATTTATTTTGTTATTATACCTTATAAGTTTATTTATTTTTTAATGACAGACAAAAGGGAGTAGATCCAGATAGGAGGAGAGATGGGGAGGAACTGGGAAGAGTAGATGGAGGGGAAACATAATCAGTATATAGTATATGAAAAAAATGTGTCTTCAATAAAAGAAAACTAAAGAAAATTCATTAAAAATGACAAAGTTGGACCTAAAAAATATTGTATCAAATCCTACTAGTGTAGATGCTTTCTAAAATATATCTATACATGTACATAAAAAAAGAGTATAAATGGAGTTATCATGTAACAGGACAATAATGATCCCACTAGGTGCTAACAAATGAAAAACCCAGTCCCAGACATGGGTTGCTGCTTTTGTATTTGTTGCTCAGTGAGGTCCCATAAAACCTCAAACATTATAGGCTGGTTTAGCTAGAGTTTTCCTGACTTGCCCACAGTCAGGACAAATCTCTGTCATCCACCAGTCCCACAGCTGCTCAGACCCAACCAAGTAAACACAGAGACTTATATTGCTTACAAACTGTATGGCCGTGGCAGGCTTCTTGCTAACTGTTCTTATAGCTTAAATTAATCCATTTCCATAAATCTGTACCTTGCCACATGGATTGTGGCTTACCGGCATCTTCACATGTGGCTGGCAGTGTCTCCTCTGCCTTCCTGTTCCAATTCTCCTCTCTGTTAGTTCCGCCTATACTTCCTGCCTAGCCACTGGCCAATCAGTGTTTTATTTATTGACCAATCAGAGTAATTTGACATACAGACAATCCCACAGCATGCCGGTGCTGTTAGTCTTAGCTACCCTCCAGAACTTGATGGTAAGACCCACATATTTGAGACATAAAACATGGAGAAATAAAACTAATGTAGACCTGAAAGCTTCATGTAAATGGATTTTTCTTTTATGTTGTTTTTAATTATTCCTAAAAGTATTTGAACTTATGAGTGTTTACAAAATTTCAAAATCTGATTTTGGTGAGTATGTAGTTTTCTTTATTCCTTCCATTATCTTTATTACTCATTTTATATTTCATTTAATTTGTTCTGTGACCATTTTTACATATGAAAACTTAACTTACTTTAGGTAGGTAATCATGTGAATTATCATAACAAACTAAGACTCCATTGGGATTACACTACATGCAGACCATTCTACTAATAATGCATTACATAGCTTGAGATCTTTACCTGTGTGTATTACACATGAACCCCCTTCTTCAAACAATATAGCTAGCAACCTTCTAACAACCTATAATCCCAACCTCCACAAATATGTATGAATACCCCAGTTCTAAGAATTCAGAAAGATTTTCCTCCCCACAATAATCTATAATCTTGGGCAGAGTCTATTCAGTCATATTCCAATGATGCCTGATTACATGAGTAAATGGCCTTACCTGGCCTAGACTGGTTTTGAGACCACATTCAATAAGATAAATTGTTCCCTAGGATGGACTTTTTAGGAAGTCATCCTTATTTACCAGTCATATACTTAATGTATGATTATGTGTGCATTTGATTAAAATTAGATATATCATGGGAAAGGGTGTGTGGACTGAGCAAAAGTTTATATAATACAACTCTGTCAAACAAAGAACTGCCAATACTACAATACTTGTCAAGCAAACTCTTGTCTTAAACCCCATGAAATAATCAAGACCCTTGAGAACTCTCACTAATGCCTTCTGTCACTCTTGAGAGCATGTTTCCTGTCTGATTTGTGCTATCTCTTTACTTTAAATAAAGTTCCCTCTATGATGATTGAAAGTTTTGCTGGGTATATTAGTCTGGGCTGACATCCATGGTCTCTTAGTGTCTGCATTACATCTGTCTATGAACCAAAGGCTGAGGGGCCCCCAACTGGATCAGGCCCTCTGAATAGGTGAGGCAGTTGATTGCCTTGATCTGTTTGGGAGGCATCTAGGCAGGGGTACCAGATCCTGGGCTCATTGCATGAGTTAGCTGTTTGAAACCTGGGACCTATGCAGGGACACTTGGCTCAATCTGGGAGGAGAGGACTGGACCTGCCTGGACTGAGTCTACCAGGTTGAACTCAGTCCTCGGGGGTGGCCTTGATCTGGACGTGGTGGGAATAGGGGGGGGCTGGGGGAAGGGGAGGGGGCAGGAAGGGGGAGAACAAGGGGATCTGTGGCTGTTATGTAGAACTGAATGGTATTGTAAAATAAAATTAAATTAAATTAAAAAAAAGTTCCTTGCTACCTTTACAATCTGTGTGACTTTTATAGGAGGTCTTGTGCCCTTTTGACAAGCCCCAGAATTTGGCCATTTTCTTCCTTTCTGGTTCCACAGGATATTCCAGAGTCATCATGATTCCCTTACCCTAGTGTCCTATTTTGTGTTCCAGTTGCTCTGAGAAACATTGACCAAAATCAACTTGAAGGAAGAAATGGTTTATTTTACACTTCCAGGTACAGTCCGTCATTGAGGGAAGTCAGGGCAGGAGCTCAAGGGAGAAACCTGGAAGCAGAAACTGAAGCAGAAGCCATGGAGGAATGCTGATTACAGACTTTCTCTCTCTGGCTTGCACAGATGCCTTTATTATGTAGCCTAGTCCTTCTTGCCTAGGGATGGTACTGTGTACAATATTGTGGGCCCTTCCACAACAAATAGCAATTAATAAAACACCTCACAACATGCCCACAAACCATTATCGTGGAAGCAATTTTCAGCTGAGTCTTCATCTTTCGTGGTGTCTCTAGTTCCTAATATAGAAAATGACTGATCATGAGAACCTACTACTTTATAATCTTGATAGAACCTACAACTTTATAATCTTGATAGAAGATACCCTACCCTATTGCTGAAGACATTACACATGTTGTATTCAGGACACAGAAAATCAAGTTGTAAATGAGCCAGAAGGAGCTATGCAGGCTGTTGGGAGAGTGAAATTGTCAGTGATTACACCGAACTATGGTCCTTGCATGCCATAATTCTCAAATGCCTGACAAGATATGCCTAACTGGCACAAAAGTTATGAGTGTTCTGTGAGTAACCAGCCACTTCCTGATTAGTAAGAAATACATGTATGTTATGGTATACCTGCTCAAAAGCTTATGGATAGGGAGGTGAAATGCATTGTGGGAGATTTTATTGCTAAATTTTACTAAACAGACATGCAGTTGAAGTGCCCTATTTATGGTTAGACCAATGGACTAGTGCGACTTTCAACCTTGGTCAGAGAAAGCTCTTGCAACAATGGGCACTGGTAAAAGCAGAGACTCATAACTGGTAAAAGTGCTGAGTTTAAGTGATAGCTTCCAAGTACCAGTGAGAAATGCAGAAGAGGTAGTGGGAACAGGATGATGGGGAGGAATCATGGTCAATGTTGTCTTCTGAATATTTTGTGGCTGATATAGTCATGAATACATCATGGCTATGTTCATTTGCAGAAGCTCTGTACCTTTGAAAGAAAGGAAAAAGGAATGTGGATAGGAGAGCCATAGTTGGGAAAAAGAAGGGAGTTGGTAAAAGTGGAGGGGGTTATGAGGGGTGAATATGATCACAATTCATTCCATACAAGTATAAAATTGTTACAGATAACTTTTCTCTGTTCTTTTTATCCCTACCCACACATCAATTTGATTATTTTACAGGAGTAGGGATTTCTAGTGAGTTCTTGTTTTCTTTCTGTTTATATTACATCCTTGTATTTCTTGAGCACAGACTTCCTTTCTGGAACTCCATTGAACAATTTGCAAACTCATCTTTTGTTTGCTGCAGCCTAAAAATTAACCTTCATCCAATTGACTCTGCCTCCCTTAATTGGAAAGCAATATTTATGAGCTAAGATCTAACAATAGCATTTGGTAAACTACCAAGTGGTCATTATGTGTATGTCCTCTTAAAGGGTAAAAATAATAATTGTTAGTATTGGCTTTTAAGAATTAAGTTTTATTTCCCTATTTTCTTATTTAGCCGTTTACTATCTGATATGATAGGTTATATTCCACGTGATTGTGATGTTTCTTGGATTTCTCTTGTTTTCAATGATTGTGATATTACAGAATGCCCCTCAGTTGGGATGCATCTCTCTCACTCTCAGAGAAAAATTATAAGATTACGACAGGAACATTGGGCAAGGTAAAGTATCATTTCTCAACATGTTAGGTCAATGCCACATAATACCAATATAATTCCAATTCTTAGCTTTATGTACTGCCACATAGATATATTATTTTAATCATAAATATTTTCTCCTGGTAAATTATTTTGTTTGTATCCTTTTTTTTGGGGAAAAGTCACTATATGCTGTCCATACTGAATAGCAAAAGATTAATTTCTTTTTCCTTCAGGGTGAAATGGTTATATAAATTATTTAGAATTATTATGCATAGTTTATGTGTCCCTTATTATGTTTATTTATACAAACACTTACTTTTACTAGTATGAACTCAAGGTTGTTTTTAATTTACATTAAAATTCAAACTTTTCTATTTTGCTGCTCAAATTATTATAGTTTGGGTGTCATCTTTCTCATTTAACTTTTATGTCCACTTGATAACTTTATACCCTGTGTGTATGTGTGTTCACACACACACATGTGTGTCCATGTATTTATGCATATATGTTTGAGTACTTATGTTCTTTTCTGAAGCTTAGACTTAATATAGAATATTTTATGTCTTAGTCCATTAATATGCCACATTCTCACAGCACTATAGTTTCTGTTATTGGCTATTACCTTTATATAAATTTTTAAATAAATATTACACTCATTTCTCTTGAGTATCATCTACTTGGCTATCTTGGCAGAAAGAGCTAAAAGATACATATTTTGGAAAATGTATCCCTGACTATGAGTACCCTCCAATCAGCTTTTGGCATGAGACAGAGCTGAGCAACAGAGGAAGGAACGCTAAATACTGGGTGGCTGTGGGCCCAACTTCTTCGATGACTTGAATATGGGCTTCTTCATGGGTTGGATTTTGGGTGGCTAAGGGCATATTCAAGAACTTCTCTAGTCTTAGGATCTGAATGATTAGCAGTATGGGGAGAAAAATGATTCAGAATGACATCATGCTGGGCGCATTCATAATAGTTACAATGGATATATTATGCTAAGCAGACAATAATTGCTCCATTGAAGCTATTCCATCCATCTTGAGCATTGTACTATATGGAAATTTCTTCTTCTTAAAACATGTTTTTAGCTGATAAATATTCACATATTTTTAACATTCTATATGCAATTGTTTACATCAAACGTAAAGGAATCTTAACTCCATAATGATGCCACAGGAACCATTCATGTCTGGAACCATCAGAGAAATCTGTTTTTCCTCATCTACCATTCTCTTGAAGAATATTTCAGTTCCAGTATACATGAACTATAGTTTCAGAATCATTAGCTTATTCTCCCATAGAAGATGTTTTTAAAAGTTATTTGCAGTGATAGTGTATAGTTTGTCTTCAATTTTAATAACTACTCATTTCTCAAGCTTCTTAGAATAGTTTCAGGTTCCCATCTTCCTAAGTCTCAGTAAAGCTGTATGGTATGTTCGTAATAAAAATGAGATCCCTTTCACAAAATGTTCCTTCCATCTTGGGATCTGCTTACTTCTTAAGCGATTTTGTAAAATTTTATATATGGAATTGCTCTGCAAGTCCTTCTGTAGTGGGTAGCCATTCCAGCTTTGATCTGGAAGTTCCAACCCCCATTGAGGCTTCAGCAACTGTCATAACTACAAGGCAGGGCCAAGAGAGGACCCTGGAGACCCAAGATCTGGATGGGCCAGCTGTTTCTCTGTTTCTGGACCCTGGATGGTGGAGGTTGACCGAGCAGAGCTCCAGAGAACACGGCTAGATTGTGATACACCTTCCCCAGACCCTGCGACCTACCTATCCCTTCATTTGTAAGTTACCCACTAAATAAATCTTCCTTTTAACTATGTGGAGTGGCCTTAATAATTTCACCAATATTCTTCTATTGTTAACCTGCTAGGTAAGTAGCTTCTTCTGCTTTAAAAACCTTACCCAATGCTCACTTATTTTCCCTTGCTCAGACTAAACCCACAACTGCTGACTCAGTTACCACCATCAGAGCTTTATTTTGTTCTAGATGGTCACATAGCTGGAACCATACTGTAGCTAACCTCAGATCGCGGTTTTTTTTTTTGTTTGTTTGTTTGTTTTTTGTTTTTACAATGTGTGTTTATGGTCTATACACACTTTCTTACAAACTGGTCACTTTTGCTGTGTTTTTGGTTAGCTCCCTAGGGTTGGGGATAAAACACAGGGACTCATTCATGTTAAGAAAATACTTCACACAAAATTGGATCAGGAGAATTGAGGCAGGGGAAGTAAACAAGATAAAAAAAATCTATGAAATTCTCCAAGAATGAATTCTTAAAAATTAAAAATAAGCAAATAAATATGTAAAGAATGAAAGAAACACCCATGAGATTATCCCCAGCTATCATTTCTTCATAATATCTGGATGAAGTTTAGCCATTCTTCTACTGAAAAACATCTTCCATATTTCCAATTGAATGTTTTGTGTGAAGGTTCCATAAACATTTGTGTGTAGATATTTGTGCAAATGAACTTTAGTAGAGATTGGGAGAGTATTTAAGAACATGATTTGTTCAATGATATAATTGGTGTAGCTATGATTGGTGTAATGAAAAATGTCCAATTCTCTTTCAGATAGGTTTATCATTCCATGTTGCCTCATAAACCACACTAAAATAAGTTAGATAGGGAAACAGAATAAATGAGATTCCATGGCAATCCTTAATTTATTTCTTTGAGTGTTTTAGGTTCATCCATATCCTTTAAGTGTTTGTCATAATATACATCATTTTTGCTGTAGTGTAGACTTACAGACTTATTTTGCTTTGAGGATATTTTGAGAGTTTACCTTCCATTTATGGCAGAATTTAATTTCTTTATTTTATAACTATTTCTCTATGAATTTTAACTTTCTCTTCTTTATTTTCGGGTTTCTATGTCAAGCAACAAAATTTCAAGTTGACTGGCATTTATCAACTCAGACTGAGCAAGAATTGTTTTGTTTTGTTTTTGTTTTTTTTTTCTTTTGGTCTGGTAAATTTTGCTGAGAAGCGTGTGTGCAAATATTTCATTTTCTACGTATACTTTATTTTAAAGATCCTTGTCATCACCCCTTTTCCATTTCTCTTCTCCCTTTTTACCATCCATCTGCTTTACAGAATACATCTTTCTTGTAGTTTGCCCCCCTTGAATTGCAGTTTTAAAATCTTTCAGTTTTATATAACCCTGTAAGTTCCATCAGGATTTAAAATCAAGCTTATTGTGAAATTCTTTATGTATATTTAAAACTCAGATATCTTTGAATGCTTTCTGTTTATTTAGGATCAATTTACTCTCTTAGGTATGCAATGCGAATGACCCCAAATCCCCTTTCCTCTCTTTGGCTGTTAAGGTTAGCTGGTGGCTCTCACTATTTCCCTGATCTCTAAGGCTTTCAACCTATATTTGGCTCTGTGCTTTTATTTAATAAGACTGTACAGAAATTCATCTACAACTACTATTAAGAAACAGCATGGTTCTCTTCACATATTTTGCCTGCTTTTTATTTATCCTAACCCACTTTTTTTTTTACTTCACACCTGATTTTATTACATGACACTGATTTGCTGAAAACCCCCATTTCCTGGGCAGGGAAGAGCAGTGGGTGGCCGGGCAGAAGCGAGGTTGCCTGCCCAGGAGGACTGGGACCCTCTCTGCTCAGGGAAGGACTGGCCAGGCCTCAGCATTCCCTCCCCTGACCCCCAACTGCACTGTGTCCTTCCCAGTTCATTTAAAAACTGAGCTGCAAAAGTAAAATAAAAATAAAAACAAACCCCTGAGTTGTTAAAAACCAAATTAAAAATCCCCTTTGGTGTCAAAAGGTCCTATTCCTAAAAGTCAGCAAGGCAGGGCAGGCACAGGCCTGGCTTGGGCTAGCATTCAGTCCTCAGGCTCTTCATCAGACTCCTTCTCCAGGCCCAGGGAACGCTCAGGGTCAGGACAGCACTGTGCTTGAGGGCTGTGGCCTCTGCCTGCAGATCCTCAGTGACCTGGTGGAGTTCTGTGACCAGATGGGACTCTCCATGGATGTCAGCTCTGTAGGAGCCTCAATAAAAGCCTGACCAAAACATTTGGAGATGACAAGTACTCTCTGGCCCGGAAAGAGGTGCTCACCAATATGTACTCCCGGCCCATGCAGATGGCACTGTACTTATGCTCTGGGATGCTGCAGGATCAGGCACAGTTCCAGCACTATGCTCTCAATGTTCCCCTCTATACATACTTCACTTCGACCATCCGCTGCTTCGCTGACGTCATAGTGCACCACCTGCTGCTCTGGGCTACAGTGAGGAGCCAGATGTGGAGCCTGATACCCTACAAAAGCAAGCTGATCACTGCAATGACAGCTGCATGGCTTCCAAGCGCGTGCAGGAACTCAGCATTGGCCTCTTCTTTGCAGTTCTAGTGAAGGAGAGTGGCCCCCTAGAGTCTGAAGCGACCTGACCCTGAGCTCTATAGATTCAGGACTTTGTAGCATAAATTTTTAAAACGTCTTATTAGTAAAAACAAACCAGGAGCCAGGCATTGAGGCGAATGCTGAATAATCAGAGAAACAGAACAAGTCACAGCCAACCTCACCTAGGCAACTTCTCAGCTTATCCTGTTTCCATGAATCTTCAGACTGAAAGCTTTTGAGTCTTCATCTGAATTGATCTCAGCTGAACTGCTGCTAAAAGGTAAAAGCTTAAAAGGCTCTAGTTCCTGGTCCTCACAGATTTTATATCTTTCTCCTCCTTGCCATCACTTCCTGGGATTAAAGACGTGTATCACCATGCCTGGCTGTTTCCAGTGTGACTGAACTCACAGAGATCCAGATGGATCTCTGCCTCCTGAATGCTAGGATTAAAGGTGTGTGCTACCATTGCTACCATGAAACCTATGTTTAATATAGTGACTGTTCCATTCTCTGACCCCCAGATAAGTTTATTGGGGTGTACAATACATCAACCACATTTCCCTTTTTATGTTTAAAATATAGAAGTTATAACAAAAATAAGAAAAAGTACATACAATAAGTATATACAATATATACAGTCAAGAATTACATTAACAATGTCTAGTCCACTCACATTTGACAGATTCAGACAAAAAAACCCCATTATATACATTAACAATGTCCAGTCCATTAACATTTGACAAATTCAGACAAAAATTTCACTTCTTATGCTTTTTAAAATAAGTAGTACCTTTTTAAAAGTAGATTCAATAATTTATCTTTTATCTTATCTTATCCATATTCCCTCCTTTTACTTTTCTGAGTAATTCAAAAGTCTACCTTCTAGCTTATCATTTCTATATCTCCATTTAAAAAATATACCCTTTTTCTTATTATTTCTATATCTTTTTTTTCAGAGTAGATTCAATAATCTACCTTTTTCTATAGGACTTGAGTCTATCTTTTTATAATTCCTTATTTTTGCTGTTTGGTTATAATAAGAAACTCATAGGTTAGCTAAATATTTAGTTATCATCCTCAAAAATGACTGCATATAGAGGAAGTACAAATATAGATATTTTGTCCTTATCCTTATTTCAGTCAGTCCTTTTGTTCCCAATTTTAGAGTCAGTTGCCACTATCAGAAATTTATAACTTTCTTATTCTATCATGTCTTCAGACAATAACTGTGCCTAGAAAATAGTGCATTCCCTGCAAGTAGATTTTAAACCATGAGGAAAAATCACTGAATTTATAAACTTTGTCTGAAGCTTTTATTTATGTAGTAAGCAGGTCATGATCTACTAAATATTAAACTAAAAGGTTTAAATTGTGTTAGTTTTCTTGTCTTTTCTTTTTGGAAAATTATATTTTGCTATTTTGAGAATATAATATAATTATATCATTTCCCCTTCTAAAACTCCCCATTGTTCTTTTTTAAATTAATGAACTTTTTTCATTAATTGTTATTACAAAAAATCTTTGTGTGTATGTATATATACACATACATATTATGGTCCTTGTCTAACTTATGTTTAGGCAGTCAAGTTGATGAATTTCATGGGTGTTAATTCTGACATTCCTAAAAGACATTATCTCACAGCAAAATTCCTGAGCCTCTGTCTCTTACAGTCTCTTGACACCACTTCTACAATGCCCCCTTAGCCTTGGGTAGAGAGTTAAAATGCAGCTGTGTGCACCACAATGCCACTGACGTTCACCAGCTATTTGAAACAGGCTTACAGTTTTCTGGTAATACATAGCTACTTTAGTATTTAATTTCTGAAATAAAAATAAAAGCAAGAATTAGATTATTCCTACACAAACACATATATACAGTGTTAGAGTGACAAAGTTATTAATTTTCATGTAGTAAAACTGTTGCTATTTAATGATGGGGCTATGAGGTCAGGTTTTCTTCTCTAGCCTTATAAAAGTAGAATAACAAACTGAAGCGTAACGTGATCTCTGAATACAGAAATAATCAGAGGACTTTTGAATATTGGTAAGTAAAGTATCAAGTCATGATAATGAAGAACACTCTGGCAAAATCTGATGACATCAATGCTCATCTCCCTTCTTTGGCCCAACAAACATTGAAATCATGCTGTCATATTATTTGCCTTGGGCCAACATTACCTCACTAAACTAAACCATCACATGTAGAGCTCACAGAAGAAGAAGCTAAGTCACCTTCCTAAAGGATGCATGGTTAATAGTGAGAAAACTGCTGTCCTTACAAGCTCCCAGCAATCAGAATGAGGTTGGCAAGATAGTAGAGAGGAAAGTCACAAGTAATTGCCCTTAGATAGCCACTTGCTCTACATGTTTATGTCCCTGTACTCTTCAAGTTACACTGGGTTTTGGTAGCTGTAGGTGTCTAAAATGAAAGGTCTGACCTCCTTCATTGCCAGGCATTCCATATTGCCCTTTAAAAATGTCAAATGGGAGGGGAAAGGACCAGAAAATCTATGTTATTGAAAGTAGGTGGGGAAAAGCTGCTGTCTTAAACGATGAAAATGGAATTACCTTGTTTTATAAATTTAGTGAGAGAGAGACTGACTGGCCATTTAAAGCACATTTGTAAATACATACATGAGACTTCTTCTAAATTTTTTTTACCTAAAGAAAATATTCCTTTCTCTTAAATTCTATGAACTATATTAGCAGCAGTAATATTAAACTCAGTCTAAGGTACCAAGTATTTCTAATAGAGCTAATGAGAAAAAAATATTCTCATTAAATGTAGCTGAAAATCATATCCCATATCATGGGTATTTCATGCATCATTCATTTTTATCCAAAGTAAAATAGAGCCCGTTCTGCAAGTACTTTGTAATAAGCAAACTTCTGTTGGTGCTCATTAACAAGATAGATACTAATTTCAATTCAACATCTGGCTTAAGGTCTCAGAGATGTAGTTAAATTTTGACTTTTCATCAATGTTTTGCCCTATCTCAAGCCTAAAAGTAGTCTGAACTTAAGTTTATGGGAAAGACGACTTACCATTATAGAATTTCCAACTTTTTAATTAAATAAATGCTACATAGAAAATGAGAAGCTGTCAAAAACTGGTTGCATGTTTCATTTTTTGTTTTGTTCCTCACTTGCACACAAAAAACTTTTGAGCACAAAGGCCCCATCATAGATGAAGAAATACAAATAGTTAATGACTGTTGAGAAATAACAATTTAGTCTTCTCCAAGAATGAGCACCCCTGATAGTTTATGTGACCCAGAATGGTCATTCCTAAACATGTACACATACAAGCAACACTAATGGAAGCTGCAGGTTGTATTTGCAGATACGTTAGACAGTAGCATACCAGCAGAAGGAGACGGAGTGACACTAGCCTGCCCCAGTGATAAGTATTTTCATGACAGACACAGCATTGCTTAGACTGTAGCTGCGTGGTAAAAATTTTAGAAGTACTAACTATCAGAAAATGTATCATTGTCATGATGTTTTTCAAAAGAATCCACACTCTTTCAGTGTCTGCTTGTACAATCACTTCAAACACTCTGTACTTAGTAGCTCCTGGGTGTTAGAAATTTCCCTAAATAAATCTACTCAATGGACTAAGTTGGTAACAAATTACCACAACAAAATATTTCCCTTATAGAGTTACTGAAATCATCTAAATTCAACTTGTGCCTACAGTGAATGTTTTCACAGATGACACAATTATTTTAAATTAGAAAGAAATGAAAGAAAATCAATAAGACATCATAAAATGCCGTGATCTTTATCATACAAATGAATACTTATAAACACTTAAATGCACATTTTGAAATTCACTCAATAAAACCTATTAAAATCAAATGCCAAAAACTCAGCTGCATGAAACATCCCAGTACAGTCATCTCCTTCATTCAATTAACACTTCATTCATTGCAATCAGTGTCCTTCACCCCTTATATTTTGAATATATAAAATGAAGCAAATAATTCCTCTAACTAGATATCAAATTAAAATGGACATAATTAACTGGTTTTCTCTGTCTCTTCTGTATTTTACCTCTATTCCTGCTGTTTTAGAAAGTTTTTATTCTTTTTCTCACAAGCAGTTTTCATTGGTTTTACATTATGCCTTCTATTCTTATCCAAAATTACTTTTTTCTCTATGATTACATCCATTTTTCCTTCTAGAAAATGACACAGAATAAGCTTATCAGTCTTTTTATCTGAAGAAAATTGAAAAAGAAAACCTCAGACCTGATAGACAACTAGAAAGTTCAAAATATTTTTCATCAACATCACACTTCTACCCAGAATTCAAGGAGGACAGTGGCAGTGTTTTGTTATTGATGACTGTGGCACTGTGAAGTTTATAATTGTTAATTGATGATGAGAAAATAGTCAGTGGCTATGAGAACATAAGATGAAAACCCATCATACCTGAATTTCTATTGAAAGAATAACAGATAAAAAAATCAACATTTCATCTCAAGAATATTAATACACATTTTATTCTGTGGTATATCTACTGGTAATGTGTTCTCACTATAATCAATAGCTTCCTACCCATGCTTGAGTATATTATAAAACCTTAACTAAACTTAATGAGTCAAACAAGATATAAAAGTAGAACAGAGACTTATTGGGGAAAAGATTTCAGTGAGAAAGAAAGGAAAATGAGAATTGGGATAAAAAATGAATTAAATATATAATGTACATGTGTGAAATTGTCAATAAAATAAAAAGAATCTCAATGTATCAGTTATTACCCAATACAACAGTGTTATATTTATTCATGAAATTAAATCTTATGCATACTTATCAAAGTAAATACCTTGGTAATTGTAAGAGTTTGAACACAGCTTTTGACAGGATATAATAACTAAGGTACACTAATAAGTATATTAATAATTACTAATTGTACCTGTACATCTTGCACTTATTCAACATATATGGGTACAAAATACATAGAGAATGTACTGGAAAACAGAAAGAGAAATGCCTTTTTTTTCTAAATTGTCACATATATAATGAATATAATTCCTAAAACCAAATCCACTACAAAGAAATTAGTCAGCTATAAAATGAAAAATGTTGATATTCTGGAAACAGGAGCAAATTGAGAAAAACAAAGTGATGTCCTTGTGGAAGTTCTACCAACCAGAGGCCACATGGCCTGGAGCAAATCAAATCCCTTCACTAGCTTTCAACTTTCTATCTGCAAATGAAAGATTCTAAGTGGATTATCTTTAAAGTCATTTTAAGCTCTCAAAATACATTCTTTCACTGTTCCTATCATTTGATCTGCAGCTCTTGGCTGTTCTTACTTTTGTTCCTGATAAATTCCAAAGTTTTATCCATGCAGTTTTTCAATTTGTTAAGCATTTTATTCATGAAATTCTAATACAAATATTCTAATATATAAATATCACTATGTAGGTTAACTCTATAATATATCAGATGATATTATGAAGAACTATATTAAAGTTTTCTGGGTATTGATCATTTTTATCTTAATTTTAACTACAGTGCATCATACTCAATTTTCTGTTGAAGCAAATATTACTACTTCCTTCAGTCTTTGCCATTTGGTTTCTTATTCAATTTAGATATTTTACAATAAACATGAAGGTAGTACTATCATTGTATTAAAATGCTTCCTAATTAGCCATTAACTTTAAAACTTATACCTCTCTCTTGTAAATGTAGATTAGGTGAATTTTCACAGGACATGGACAAACTACATATTAAAAACATTTCTCTTTTTGGTAAGATTCAGTATAACAAGAATTTATGAGTCTGACTCTACAGATGTTAATGATGAAACCAGCATTAAAAGTACCATCAATTAAAGTATGCAACTGCTGTGACTGTGTGACCACATACTGTCACTTGACCCACTTTGTTAAGTTACCACTTTGCAAAGTATCAATCTGTACTCTGAATATCATTATTGGGAATCACAATTTTTCCAAACATCCAGTCATATTTTAAATAGATAGTAACACTAATGACTCTGGATGATTTATAAAAACTTGATTTAAAATTCCATCATCTCATGGCTTCTGAAGGGCAGTATTAGAATAAACTGAAATTATTTTTATAGTAAGATAAAAAAATTAGAAAACATCTTTAAGTTGTTAAGAAAAGTTCTTCAAATTGAAGTTACATGTTATAATTCTATGAACACATGTTGCAAGTGATCTCTTGCTCCTTCTGAGAGTAGAACTGTGTAGAAAGAGAAAACTAAGAGAAGCAAGCAAACAGAATATGAATATTTCACTAATGTCCAGGATGGAAAAATTTAGAACTTAATCACTTCCACTAGTGACATGTTAATCTTGATAAATGAAACTGACTTCTTACACACACACACACACACACACACACACACACACACACACACACACACACATACACACACACACACAGTTCCACTCCACATCAACACAGGCTTCAAAATAAGATGTAGCCTCTATCATCAGATCTTTCATTTTCTCACTTCAAAGGGGTGCATGTAATGAATATATCCCCCTTCTCTTGAATTTCAAGGCAAAATGAACACAATAAAGTTTTTAAAATACACAGTAAAGATATTCTTTTTTATCAACGTTGCTTAATGGATTGTCATGGAAAGGAAACACAATGTATAGGGCAAGATGAAAAATATATCATTTAGTATTTGGTGGCAGTGTCCTAAAGAAAAGAATTATCATTGTAAGTAAAAGAGGATATAAAGAGATCAGATAATCCAAAATTATAGAAAGTTCAACTATGGAGAATTTGTTGAATTTGTCACTGCCAATGTTCAGTGTCAGCATCACCAGAAAGGGAAGTAAGTCTTCAATATGGCAAGAATCTTGAAGGCACTGGACTCCAGAGAATGATGAATAAATGTGTAACAACTAAAAATGCCAAAACCCAGACTGACTTCTGCAAATATCTGGGTTACTTAATTGGGTCCTCTGATTAAAACTAGCTTCTTGGGAGCTGGAGACATGGCCCAGCAGTTAAGAGCACTGATTGCTCTTCCAGAGGTCCTGAGTTCAATTCCCAGCAACCACGTGGTGGCTCACAACAATCTGTAATGAGATCTGGTGCCCTCTTCTGGCCTGGAGGCATACTTGCAGACAAAACACTGTATACATAATAAACAAATAAATCTTTTTTTAAAAATGACTAGATTCTCTAGTTTGTTAGACCATATTCTTCAAAATAGTTCAATATAAAGGGAAATTAGTGATACAAGGAACATACCTAAATATAACAAAAGCAATATACAGCAAACCAACAGCCAACATCAAATTAAATGGAGAGAAACTAAAAGAAATTCCACTACAATCAGGAACAAGACAAGGCCTTCTACTCTCTTTATATCTATTCTTCAATATAGTACTTGAAGTTCTAGCTACAATGATAAGACAACGAAAAGAGTTCAAGAGGATACAAATTGGAAAAGAAGTCAAAGTATCGCTATTTGCAGATTACATAAACAACCCCAAAAATTCTGTCAAGGAAGCCCTACAGCTGATAAACACCTTTAGCAAAGTGACTTGATGCAAGATATATTAAAAACAAAATAATTAACATTCTTACCTATGAAAAATAAAAGGACTTAGAAACTAATCAGGGAAACAACAACCTTCACAATAGCTACAAACAATATAAAATATATTGGGATAACTCTATGCAAGCTAGTGAAAGAACTGTATGACAAGAACTTCAAGTCTTTGAAGAAAAAACTGAAGATTTCAGAAGATGGCAATATCACCCATGCTCATGGCTCTGTAGGATTAACATAGAAAAAATGACTATCTTACCAAAAGCAATCTACAGAATAATTGCAATCCCCATCAAAATTCCAACACAATTCTTTACAGACCTTGAAAGAACAATACTCAACTTCAAATGGCAAAACAATAGCTTAAACAATCCTGTATATTAAAAGAACTGTTGGAGGTAGCACCATCCCTGATATCAAGCTCTACTGCAGAGCTATAGTAATAAAAACTGCATGGTCTTGGAATAAAAACAGACAGGTAGAACAACGGAATTGAATCCAAGACCCTGACATAAATCCATACACTCAGGGACATAAATCCATATACCCATAGATTTTTTTGACAAAGAAGCCAAAATTATATAATGGAAAAAAGAAGGCATCCTCAACAAATGGTGTTGGCATAAATGGATGTAGGAATCTAGAAGACTGCAAATAGATTCATATCTATCACATACCACAAAACTCAAGTCTTAGTGGATCAAAGACCCCAACATAAATCCAATTATAATGAACCTGATAGAAGAGAAAGTAGGGAATAGCCTGAATGCATTGGCACAGGCGACAACTTCCTGAATAGAACACCAGTAGCACAGACACTGAGAGAAACAATCAATCAATGGGACCTCACAAAAATGAAAAGATTCTGTAAGTCAAAGGACACTATCAATAGGACAAATTGGCAACCTACAGAATGGGAAAAGATATTCACCAACCCTATATCTGACAGAGAGCTTATCTCCAAAATATACAAAGGACTCGAGAAAGTAGACATAAAAAACCCAAATAATCCAATTTTAAAAAATGAGGTACAGAGAATCTAAACAGAGAATTCTCAGTAGAAGAATCTCAAATGGCAGAAAAACAAAGAAATTTTCAACATCCTTAGCTATCAGGGAAATGCGAATCAAAATGACTCTGAGATTCCATTTTACACCTATCAGAATGGCCACGATAAAAACACTAATGAAAGCTTATGCTGGAGAGGATGTGGAGCAAAGGGAACACTCCTTCATTGCTGGTAGGAGTGCAAACTTGTACAGGTACTTTGGAAATCAATATGGTTGTTTCTCAGAAAATTACCTCAAGACCATCTTATACCACTCTTGGGCATATACCCAAAGGATGCTCAATCATTCCACAAGGACACTTACTCAAATATGTTCATAGCGGTGTTATTCCTAATAGCCAGGAAATGGAAACAACTTAGATATCCCTCGCCAGAAAAATGAATAAAAAAAATGTGGTACATTACACAATGGAGTATTATTCAGCTGTTAAAAACAGTGACATCAGGAAATTTGAAGGCAAATGGATGAAACCAGACAAAATCATCCTGAGTGAGGTAACCCAGATCCAGAAAGACAAACATGGCATGTACTCACTCATAAGTGAATAATAAATGTAAAGTAATGGATAACTATGCTATAATCTACAGAACAGAGTGGCTAGGTAACAAGGAGGGCCCGGGGGGGGACACATGAATCTCCCTGGGAAGGGTAAATAGAAGAGATCTTCTCAGTGAACTGGGGACTGGTGGGGATGGGAACTTGTGGGATCTGGTTTGGAGGTGGATGGAGGGTCAGAGTCCTGAAACAGATGACTGGAAAGGGGCCATTTGGGGTCAGGTAGAAATCTGATACAAGAGAAACAAGGGAAACTCCCATGAGTCTACAAGAATTACCCAGCTAAGACTACTAACAATAGTAGATAGGGAGCCTGAAATGAACATTTTCTGTGATCAGATTGGTGATTACCCTAATTGTCATCACAGAGCCTTCATCCATTAACTGATGGGAACAAATACAGAGAACCACAGCCAAACATTAGGAGGAGCCTAGAGAATCCAGCTGAGGAAAAGAAGGAAGAATTGTAGGAGCCAGAAGAGTCAAGGACATTATAAGAAAACCCAAAGAATCGACTAATGTGATTCATAGAGGAACCCTGTCTCAAAAACCAAACCAAACTAAAACAAAACGAGAAGCAGAAATAGCCTAGCTAGGCATGGGAATGAATGTTGTAATTCCAGCACTTGGGAGATAGAGGCAGGGAAATAAGGAGGTCAAGTACAGTTTCTTTTTAAATTTTGAGATTATATGATTACATTTTTCCCCTTCCCTTTTCTCCCTCGAAACTCTCCCATATAGCCTTCCCAACTCTCCTTAAAATCCATGGTATCTTTCTTTCACTAATTGTTATTACTTGCATATTCCTAGATATAACATGTTTAGTCCATATAACGTTACTTATACGTATGTTTTCATGTCTAGTTTCTTAATTGTATTTTAAATTTAAGGGCAGGTTTACGACTCTCCAAAAATGAAAACAAAAGTAAAACAAACAAAAACCAAAAAGCTAAAAATGAGGCATAAAAATTGTGAGTTTGAAGACATCCTGTGCTACAGTATGAGAACACCCACACACACTAAAAAATAGAAGAAAAATGAGTGGAGAGGAGACAGCATATTAGAGGAATCTCTTTACCTCTACCTATGGTTTCCTATGACCTGAACAATCTAAATGCGAAACTGCAGAAGTAAGTAACTCATAAGCCACAAATTGCCATTCTGTGTGTCGTCATGAAATTTCATATTGTCCTTTTTTGTCTCACCTGAGACATGAGTCATATATACACCATACACACACTATATATGCTACCTGATCACTAGCCACTTAGTAGTTCTACTGGTTGTCTGATTGTTGTAGGGCTGCATTGTGCTTGTATGCAAGTAATCTTTATTTTATTAAATCATGCTCTTAAAATTCAAAAGGACCAAGCCTAGCAGTTTAGATATGCAAGAGAGAAACTATAAAGTGCTTCTATTATGTAGCAAGGAAAATTTTAAATAAGGAACATGAAAGTCACATCACTGCTGCCAAGATACATGGTAAGAGCAAATCTACTAGTGAAATTCTTTGGAAATAAATCCATGCTTATTTTGTTGTTTCATCTTCAATTGCATAAGCTAAAGACACAGTATATAGATATCTAATATACTAATTATAGTGCAGTAATAACTTTTATATTATACATAGACTATATACAGAACATAGTTAATATGGTTTTAGTATTATTAGTGGTTGGAAGAATCTACTAGGAGTATTGGAACCTATCTCTGATTGATGAGGGGGACTACTATAATTATCTTGAACAGAACAACTTTGGAGGAACTGGTTCAAAATGATTTCTGGCAAAAATCAGGAGTAAGAGAACTGTGGTGAAATAAACATACATGATATAGTTAATTCTTATTAGAAGTTTTTCCATTCACCTATTTATTTAACAAATATATGATTGTTCATTTTGTACTCATCAATGGTTCTCAACCTTCCTAATGCTGCGACCCTTTAGCATAGTTCTTCATGCTGTGGTGACCCCCAAACATAAAGTTATTTTGTTACTCCTGCATAACTATAATTTTGCTACTATTATGAATCGCAATGTAATATCTGATATGCAGGGTATCTAATATATGAACCTTTCAATGGGTTGAGACCCACAGCTTGAGAAGCACTGATGTAGATGGAGACACAAGTTTCATCAACTATGAATACATGTCAACTAATTTGAATTCTGAAACTCCAGTAAGTGGTTTGGTGGCAACTATTTGTTTCCATGAGAGTGTCAGGTAATATCAGAAGATTTGAGCTAGGCTTGCAGTGACATGGAGGAAAGGACAGCTGACTCCCAGGAAATGTGGAGTATCACATAAGAACTTAAAGGAAACAACAAGAATTTTATTTTTAAATAAATTCAAGAAACATCTATATGCAAAGTCAGAGGGAAAGGAGCTGCAACAATATATATGCTGGGGTAAAGACAGAAATTTGACTGTCTTAAAAGCGGACATCCATGACTATCTGTGCTTTGATACGATCTTCACAATTTCTAAGTCAGACACCCAATTTTAACAATTTTCCAGAGGAGACTTGACTCTTGGAAATTGCTAGCTAAACTCTTACAGAGTGATTTTTTTAAAAAAATCAATATATTTTTAACACTAAGCAATAAAACTTTCAAGTGGAAGGGAAGATTCCTATTGACTACCCTTTGTGTTACCTGCCCAGTGGGGAAGCCAAGTCAATTTCACAGAGTAAGAGATCAATGTAGTGATGTTTAAGAGAAAACGGACAAGTTAAAATATCCCATTGTGAAAAATAGACATTTTAAAGAATGCAAGGAATAAAAGGGAAAACCCAAGTCAGCTGTTACAGCATGGACCTAAATACCACCTACTTGCAGGGATGAGGCAGGAGAATCTTTTGAATATAGAAATTCAAAAACAATAAGTTCTTAGCAGCAAAGCACTATCCAATCAACCAACTAACAAAACCACAAACAACAAAGAAATACAAAACACACTTAATTTTATGTAGGAATATGAGAACAACACACATAGTTAAGTTATTGTACAATGTGGTGAACTGAAATTTATCTTCATTACTAGTGCAGAGCAAAAGTCAATAAGAAATTAAGGAGATAATCTCATCAGGAAAGATTTTGTTCCTTGAGCCAAATACTATATGTTCCTTTAGTAAATACCAAGGAACTTGTGACAAATATAATGCTATAATGCTATTCTACCTGGATTCACCTATTAGCACATATTTATAATGATATGTCTATAATTCCTAAACATACGTTTTTATAGACTGCTCATGAAAACCCATAAGCATAAACCTAAATGCCTTTAGATTCCTGTGCTATAAAGTACTAATTAGTTGAAACAGGTAAACCTTGCTGGAAGAAAGCCATGATTCAATTAAAAGAAATTCTCATATCCATTTTTGTATTTTGACTATTTTTTTTTTTTTGCACAATTTCACCCTATTTTCCCCTCTACTTTGAATTGCAGGTGCAGCTGTAGTCAAATTCAAATTACTAACACTTGTTTACTTTCGGATAAATTCTCCATATACAGCAGACAGTTTTTATGTTTATGTGGAATGGCAAGCCTCCTACATATCAGATGAGGAACAAGTTACACTTAAATTGTCTGATCTCGATAAGTAAGATGGATCAGTGGGTAAAGGTCAAAATCTGGTGATGTGAGGTGAATTCCTGGAACTCATTTAAAGGTGGAAGGAGAGAAAAAAACTCCAAAAAGTAGCTCTCAGAGCTCTACACTCAGGCCGTGGCACAGGCCCTTGCCTCGCCCACACCACCATGTAGTAATAAGACATTTTAAAAATTAAAAAAAAAATACTGTCTGCTTTCCCATCTAAATGTATTCTGTCACAAAATCCCATTAGTTAAGTTTTCTGGGTCTTTTTATACTTCAAGATCATAATTTAACTCTCTTATTCCAGCAAAGATTTGAAAAACATGCTTTTTCTTACTAATCTACCAATGATAATATTTTGAAACATTTAAAACTCAAAGGAAATTTGCACACAATTGATCTGAATATGTTACAGAATATATTTCTGCAGCATATTTTAGTGGCATGGAGTCTTCAGTCCTTTTTGTCTTAACTTTATGTCAGCTGAGTGAAAAATATAAATAATAGAAATTGTCTCAGGTCTCTGTGAAATACTGAAAACTCCATTGGAAGTCATAGATCTTACCAGAAAATGTTTATTATTCCCAAACTGACAGGTTATTAGAGGAAAAAATGGGTACTAATTTAGCTATGCAGATAACCTCATCCATATATGTCTTGTTTTAGCCTGTTCTCTCACTACAAAGCTTTAGAATACATCTTTGATTCTAATTTGATTCTAAATGGCATTGTTCTAAATGATAAAGTGCAAATACCACGCAAATCTTATCTCATCTACAGATCATTGCTTTTGATAAATGAAATACATGTAAATAGCATGTCCTTCAAATGTCTTTCATAGACCTTGTAGTAGACACAAGTGGTGCTTTAGCTGAATTACTTCAGCTCTCCAGTTCAATATGCTTATATTTAGGAGCATCTTCAGGTAAAGCTCTTCTCTCAGAGATGTTGGGGTTCACTTTTGGAATCAATAAAACACACCTTTATTTGTCTCACTTGTGGTGATGATTATGATTATATATGCTCATCCCAATCCAAAAAGTATTATCTGCAATTTACTAAAAACTCTATATAATGTTCATGTACAGTGAACTTTAAAAACAAATTATTTTAGTTTTACAATACAGTTACGATTCTAAATTTACTCTTCTTTTATATTATTTTTTATTCTTAACTCCCTGTGATGCATACATGTATATATCATATACAATGTTTAGATTGGGTTAAACATGTCTCTTAAACATTTATTATTTCCAAATGGTAAAATATTAAAAATCCTGGAACTGGAGAGACATCTTTTGCTTTTGAAGAGGATTAGTGTCTAGATTGTAGAAAAAGCTAAAATAAGCTAATCATTGAGAAAATAACTTGCTGGGCGGTGGTGGTGGCGGCGGTGGCGGCGGCAGCAGCAGCAGCAGCAGCGGCGGCGGCAGCGACGCATATCTTTAATCCCAGCACTCAGGAGGCAGAGGCAGGCGGATCTTTGTAAGTTTGAGGCCAGCCTGGGCTACCAAGTGAGTTCCAGGAAAGGCACAAAGCCACACAGAGAAACACTGTCTCAAAAAACAAAAAAAACAAAAAAGAGAGAGAGAGAGAGAGAGAGAGAGAGAGAGAGAGAGAGAGAGAGAGAGAGAGAGAGAATAACTTAACTCAAAATGGGCTTTTGGACTGAATAAAAATTTCTCTAAAGAAGACATGCAAACAGCCCACAAGATACTTTTCAAAGGCCTCAGTTTTCTTAGCCATAAGGGAAATACAAATTAAAAATTAATATTCCACCTCATTCAGTCAAAATGAACACTACCATGAATATAAATCAGAACAAATACCAGCACAAATGTGGTGAAGGGGATCTCTTACACTTTGTTGGCAGGGGTGAAAACTAGTGTAGCCACATTGGAAATCAGCTTGAAGGCTTCTCAGAAACAAAAAATAGAGCAGCCATGTGATCCGTCCAGACATACTATCCCTGGCCATATATCTAATGGACACTTACTACAAAGACACTTGTACACCCATGTTCATTACTGCTTCATTCAAAACAGCTAGAAATGGAATCAATGTAGATTTCCATCAACAGAGGAATGGATAAAAATATGGTATATATACAGAATGGAATATTACTCAACTGTAAAGAAAAATGAAATAATGAAAATATCAGGTAAATAGATGAAACTGGGAATATATATAAACTCAGGCCTAGAAAGACAACCATTGTATGTTCTGTCTCATATGCAGCTCCTAGCTTTAATTGGAACACAACTGCAAGACAGGAAACCAGAAAGGAGGCTTTTGCCAGGAAGGTACTTTAAGTGAGGGAAATAGTAGATTATAGGTAAAACCAAAATAGAAAGGTGGAATTCTGGGGATGGAAAGACTTAACCAGGAAGACAACAGAAATGTGGAGGAAATCAGAGTGTGAAGGAGAGGGATAAACTGAAGGAAAAGATATGAAAAGCTATTAAGATCAATCCACATGAGTCTGTTAAATGGATAACAGAATTAAGATATAAATTGGGGAAATATACTCACAATTACAGAATGTATTAGACAGCAGAAGTCATCCTCTGATCTAAACAGGAGTGAATCCATCTCTCAGGCAAGAGCAGGGAGAAGGGGCATGTGTCCCTTCAACTCCTCAGAGGTCACTTACAATAGCAGGAAGCACCGCCTCCTTTGGGCAGTATAGCCTAGGGTCATGGGCAGAGTAAATACCACTACAAAAAGCTCTGTGAAATATTATTATCTTACAATTCAACTTAACAAAATAATTGGAGGGAAAGTAGGACATATATTAAGTAAAGGAAGGGATGACAAGGGGGTTAAAGGATTTAGTGGAAGTGAGAATGAGGGGATGGAGTAGAGGAAGGAATAGAGGATGGGTTAACCAAAGCTAAGTAGTTATGAAAAGCCTATGGAAAAACACTAGGTAGCAAGCTACTTTACAAATACAACTTAAGAAAGAGTTTGAATGAAATTACTCTGCACAGATGGACAAGGGTTCTCTCAGAAGACATGTGTCATTAAATGGAAATCACAGTACAAGCCACAGGATATGACCCTGTGAATTGTTAGGGAGGCACCAGACATCTTTAAAACAACACAGGCTATAGCCATTGCCCTTGATAACCCATCACAGCTATAAAGTAAAACCTGTCACTGAATATATCATACACTTTCACTGCAGGACACAAAGAACACAATCTCAAACTGACCTAGAAACATCCTGCCTGCTTCCAAGTTTTCATGGTAATAGAAGGTATATGCAACCACTGGTGTCATGGAAAAGATATCAGAGCTCTTGCTTATCACTGAACTATTCATGCTTAATACTGCAATGCCAGGCAAGATGTTCTCCCTGGTGCAATAGCGGCACAACTCTTAGAAGTTACTGACTGCTTTCTGATTAGATTTGTAGCCTGCTCTATAGGAAGAGATTTCATGATTGGTACTGCAATTATGGTCAAAAGCTCATGGCTGGAGTTAGAACTTGATGATATTTTGCTGAATGGCCATGCAGTCAAATTGCCTTCTGAATATTTGCATTTGTTCCAGTAAATCAAGGCTACTCCCAACCGTGGGCAGAGAAGTACTTTTTTTGCAGAAGAACAAGGTCAATATGGAGATAATCAGTAGGTTAAAGTAGAGAGAATTAGAGCCTGAGGGGATCAGCCCTAAATGAAACATCAATATTAAGCCCCATGTTACCAAGGGTCAGGGAACATTATGGAAAAGAAGCTAGAAGGAACTAGAAAATGAAGAAAGGTGTTGTTAAGCAATCTCTTCCAGACATGATACAGCTACTATACTTAGTAACTCACAGCAGCTGTAGTGATATGCACAAGACTTGTCCAAAATCAAGCCAGCAAAAATTGTATCATAGTTGGGGTAGAGGAACATCAGGCACCATGCTGTTCTTAGAAGCTAGTGGAAACTGATAGCTGTTGGGAATGGAGAATCAAAGATTTTTTTTTGATGATGTGGCTATATGTAGGTTTCCCATGGCCCATTGAACGGTCCCATACCCATGCACATATTGGCAATACTAGCTGAAGTTAGTAAGTTATTAAAAATAATAAACACATAAAGTTTGAAGGGGAGCATGTTTGGGGAGGTACATACAGTTTGAGGAGAAAATTGGAGCTATATATTATAATATGTCATTGTATACATCTATGAAACTCTTAAAAGTAAGAATTTTTAAAAATATAAAAAAAATCACCAAACATCTTTCCAAACACATTCTGATTTGAATTCTGGGAAGGAAAGAAATGAGTTGTTATAATGGTGCATTTTTACTAGACACTTGAATAAGCATAAACGTGAGATTTTTAAGGAAAGACAATAGCAATGTATGATATCTGTTTACTGTGAGAGAAGCCTGAGGTTGGGAAAAAATCAAAGAAATAGGAAAGAACTAATTCTACTCTGGAATAAATCTTACATGTGTCAACACCATCATGTCCCAAACAGAGCACAATTTTAAAGATCATCAAAAAAGTATCATAAACAGTGATTGGAAAATTGTTTCATAGTCACTAAATTTATTTGGCTGTATGAAGCCATTTCAGGTCCTTTCTGTTATTAGTACTAATTTATTATTCATAATTGGTGAGTTTCCCTATAAATTATTCAAGTTTAATAATATAATGAGTTCAAAAACTAGGGATAAAAATGTGGTACATTTACACAAGTGAGTATTACTCAACTGTTAAAAGCAATGACATCATGAAATTCAAACGCAAATGGATGGAACTAGAAAAAAGTCATCCTGAGTGAGGTAACTGAGACCCAGAAAGACAAACATGGTATGTACTCACTCATCAGTGGATACTAGATGTAAAGTAAAAGTTAACCATGCTGTGGGATGTCCTTCTGTATGCTGTGAATATGTTTTATTGCCATTGGCTAATAAAGAAGCTGCTTTAGCCTATATCAATGCCCAAGGTGAAGAAGGGCAGAGTCAGGAGAGAAGCCAGCCAACCACCAGAGGAACACGATGTATTAGAACACAGGTAAAGCCCCGAGACACATGGCAAAACATAGATTAATAGAAATGGGTTAATTTAGGTTGTAAGAGCTAGTTAGTAATGAGCCTAAGCAATAGGCCAAACAGTTTGAAATTAATATTAAGCCTCTGAGTTATTATTTCAAAAGTGACTGCGTGACTGGAAGGGACAAAAGAGCCTCCATTTACATAACCATGCTACAATCTGCCCACCCAGAGAGGCTAGGCAACAAGGAGAGCCCAAAGGGACACACTGGGATCTCCCTGGAAAGGGGAAACAAGACATTTTGTGGGTGGACTGGAGGCAGGTGAGGATGGGAACATGAGAGATCGAGTGGTGAGGTAGTACTTAAAGAGCTGACTGGAAAAGGGGGACATTTGGCGGTCAGGCAGAAACTGGGTACAAGGGAAACTCTCAGGGAACCTACAAAGATGACCCCAGCTAAGACTCCTAGCAATTGCAGATATGTAGCTTAAACTGACCATCTCCTATAATCAGGCAAGGCTTTTGTTGAAAAGACTGGGACACCAACCCAGCCATATAACCTTCAACATACAGTCTGTCCTGCCTATGGGATGTGCTGCGGTAATGCACAGAGATTAATGGAGTGGCCAGCCAATGACTGGTATAGCCTGGAACTCATGCCATGAAGCATGAACCTGCCTGTGACACTGCCTGGAGCACTAGGCCTAGAGACCTAGGACAGAACCAAACACGACTGGAGGAAAAACAAAATATCTTTTATTTATTTTATATTATTTTATTTTTCTTTATTAAGAAACTTTCTACTCACTCCTCATGCTATCTACACCCCCCCTCCTCCCTCCTTCCTCCTCCCACACCCCAGCCCTCTTTCCCAAGCCACCCTGCATCCCCACACCCCCCAAATCGAGGTCTCACATGGGGAGTCAGCAGAGCCCAGCTCACTGAGCCTAGGCAGGTCTATTGATGGGAGGATGCGCAGAGATGACAGACTAGTGGAAACCCATGAACTGTGGACTGGTGGCTGTGGAGCCCCTATGGGACTGAACTAGGCCCTCTGGACATGAAAGACAGTTGTTTGACTAGAACTGTTTGGGGGGCACCCAGGCAGGGGGGTCGGGATCTGTCCCTGGTGCATGGGCAGGCTTCTGGGAATCTGGTGCCTGTGGTGTGACACCTTGCACAGCCTTGGTGCAGTGGGAAGGAAAAACAAAATATCAACAAAACATCAATATGATGATGCCTACTGATATTCTGCTATACTCACAGATTGGTTCCTAGCCCAATAGTCATCAGAGAGGCTTCATCTAGCAACTGGTAGAAACAGATGCCGAGATGCATAGTCAAACATTAGGCCAAGCTTGGGAAATCCTGCTGAAGAGTGGGAGGAAGGCTTGTAGGAACCAGAGGGGTCTAGGATATCACAAGAAAACCTACAGAATCAGCCAACTTGGACTCATAGGAGCTCACAGAGACTGAACTGACAACCAGGGAGCCTGCATGGGACCTACCTAGTCTCTCTGCATATATGTGACAGTTATGTAGCTTGGTCTCCATGTGGGACTCCTAACAGTGGGATCAGGGGCTGTCTCTGACTCCTTTACTGGCTTAGGGACCCTACTCCTAATACTGGGTCACTTTGCCCAGCCTTAATACATGGTATGTGTTTAGTCTTACTGCAACTTGATATGCTTTGTTTTGTAGATAATATCCATGGGAGGCCTTCTCCATTCTGAATAGAAAGGGAGGAGAAGTGGGTGTGGGGGGGGAGCAACTGGGAGAAGAGGAGGGAGGAGAAACTGCCATTAGAATGTAAAATTAATTAAGTAATTAACTTTGAAGAATAACAACCACAAACACATAGAACATACATGGTAGGTTTGATATCTAGATATATTTGTGACTCTCTATGTGATGCTATTTAAAAAACATGCAAGTTATAAGATTTAAACTTATACATACTAGATTTTAAGAAAAGTCATCATATTTATGATATCACCAGTCTATTTAATAAATAATTTACTAGTTTCTACATCTAAACTTATTTATATTTAAACTAAGGAAAGGGGTGAGAGAAAATTTCCCACTATGCTCTGAATCACTTTTTGTTTGTTTGTTTGTTTGTTTTTGATTTTTTTGAGGCAGGGTTTCTCTGTGTAGCTTTGCACCTTTCGTGGAACTCCCTTTGTAGACCAGGCTGGCCTCGAACTCACAGAGATCCGCCTGCCTCTGCCTCCCGAGTGCTGGGATTAAAGGCATGTGCCACCACCGCCCCTGAATCACTTTTTAATGATAGTAATGCTTTAAATAATATATTTCTTTTTATTGAAGTAAGGACACATGATTGTAGTAGATTTACTACTGGCATTGTTCTGTTGAAAATGTTTATAAAGGATTTTATCTACTAGTTATCAGAAATCTGCTACTAGTGAAGTTCATAAAATGCAGTCAAGTATGAAAGGAGGTTTAATTGACTTACTGATGGGTATGAATATGTTCAAAGTACATTGTATGGCACTCTCAAAGAATAAATAAAAAATGTTGTTAAAGAGTTTGACATACTATATTATAGTGAATCAGACCAAGTAATATATGTTCAAACTGATAGTTCACATTGAAATCATAAGAAATTCTGATGAATTGATTCCTTAACCATCATTTATCCATCATTGTGATGTTTGATATTCACTGATATCCCCGAGGTCCTATAAATAGATCATGAGGTGCCTTCTCAGTAATTAAAGAATATAAATTGTGTTCAGTGTTGCCTTACAGTGAAATGTCATTTTGTTGAAAAGAGGTAATCCATATCAAGTATGTATGGTAATTGTCAGCTAAATAGAAGAGTAAATGAACTGAATCATCCAATTAACCATTCATACAAATGAAGATGTATTTGGGTCAAATAAAGTTACTTAGCTTACTTTAGAGAATTACATGGAGGAACTTGGTTGACTATACTAGAAATGAGTAATTAATACTTTTAGGGGTGCCCCATGGCATAATTCCCAAACTGTCTTAACCAAGTTTTATTTTCCTATTACTTGACTCAGATGACTAAAGTCCATAGGAGATCATTTGTTCTGGATTTACATAATATCTTATTATATATATTAAAACTGTTTTGAATACAATTATAATTTTCATTTCCATCATTTTATTTTTCTGATTACTTGAGCATTTGCCAATCCCAATAAAGTAAGAAAAATAACAGCTTGTTCTTTAATATATGTCTAGAAATTAAGGTTAAGACATATCATATCCACTTACAGTCAACAGTTATGATGATGTCTACAAATCCAATTAAAAGAGCAATAGGTAGGCCGGGCGGTGGTGGCGCACGCCTTTAATCCCAGCACTTGGGAGGCAGAGCCAGGCGGATCTCTGTGAGTTCAAGGCCAGCCTGGACTACCAAGTGAGTTCCAGGAAAAGGCGCAAAGCTACACAGAGAAACTCTGTCTTGAAAAACCAAAAAAAGAAAAAGAAAGAAAGAAAGAGCAATAGTTAAATGAAATACAGAGGACAGACTTGATTACAAAAGAAAATAATTTGAAATTAAGTCTGGCAAAAAATTACAACTCAGGGAAATACCTTTTGTCATTGTCTCCAAGATTAAGAGACAATCAAAATCTGTTTTTTTTATTGAGTTATGTAATTCAGATTACCAGTATTGTTACTGATCAGAATGTTGTCTTCTCTCAGATTGTGGAGGTGCCTAAAAATCAGCATTCTTTCCAATAATATGAAAGATCTTAGAGTCCTGAAGTGATCTTTCAATTAGAAATTATATTTCTTTTTAGCTGAGGATGTAGTTTACAGGTAGAGTGCTTATCTACCATGTATGAGGTGATGGGTTCAATGTGCTTTACTGAAAAAAACCAAACCAAAACAACCTTAAGTTTATTTTTAAATTATTTTCCATACAAACTGAGTTTTTGCTGTAAACCTCAACACAATTGTACTTAGAAATGGAGCCTCTGAGAAGTAATCGAGTTCACAAGGGACTCATAGGGTTCTCATGAAACTAGAGGGTTTTTTGTCTGTCTTGTCTCCCTCCTCTAACTCTTCTACTCTCTGTATATGATGAAGACAGCACAATCATGATCATGCATCTGCCTGCATTTTGACCTTAAAATTTTCAGCCTCCAGAATTGCAAACCATAAATGTCTATTCTTTAAGACATTGGTTACTGGTTAACCTCTATTTTTTCCTCATAATGTACACTGTATGTTAAATTATCGATTTATTGATTGAGTCCATTTTCCCTAGGAAATATGGTTATTGCTGGGAATACAAATAATCATCACTTACTAAACCTAGAACTTGCCTTTTAGGAGTTGAGAAAAGAACAATAGACCACAGCAATTAATACAATGTCAGAAAATGACAAACTGAGGTAGAATATGCTATGTGAATTAGTAGTGGGATAAGGGTACTGTGTGTATTACTCCATTCTTCTATAAAGCAAGGTGTCCAAGTATTGGTATGTTAACTCTGGGGTAGAAAATTATGTCTTTGATATATATTTGAGAAGACCGTGTTTATTTCCTTTCCTAATTGTTCTGCAGAATATTTTTCTACTTTATAATATAAAAAATTAATAACCTATATTATAAGTTCAGGAAATGTGAATGAGCCTTGGGAAGCCAATTTGGGGTAATGTCAAGTTTTAGTGCTTTGAAGTTATAGTAGGTTGGTCACTATATTTTTCTCTATTCTCATTGTAAAATACTCTCTAATAATGAGCAACTCTGAACTACTAAACATGAGTTTTAAATCTAAGATTGTGGTGAGTTGGTGAGTAGGTTATTTTTCCAATAAAAACTAAATAACAGTATTGTAAAAGTATATAACCTGTTGATGTTTCCTGACTTATGTGTCATTAATTACTTGAAAATATTTCCTGGCCTGTTTAGATAATAGAATAAAAGAACGTGGATGAGATATGCTTATGCACATTACTCTAATTTTTCTCTCTGGTTATCAGCAAGGTAGGGTGTCAATTGGGTGTGCAGGTTTATCAGTCACTTGCAGCACTCTTTATATTATGTGGGATGCTTAAAACCCATGTCATGGAACCAATTTAATTTTCTGCTCAAGAGCACTGTTTAATTTACATTCAACATGGTCTGTTGTTTGAGATTTCAGCTCTTTCAAAAAATAGTTTTAGCAGAACACTTCCTAAGGCAATTATAAATTCAAGTTGCAGAATATCAGTAAGGAAATTTAGAAAAGTGCTTTTCCTTAATTAATTAATCCCACTACATAAACGAGCTCTTGAGTAGAAGATATAGAAAGGTAACATTTGCTTCAAAACAAAGATGGTTCAATAATTTTAATTGTTTTAAATTGATGAATAGTACTTCAAAAGAAAATGCTCTCAGTCACAATCAGTGTTAAATATCTAGACTCAATTGCTACATAGGGAAAATATGCAAGACTGAATAACTGATATAAACAAGTGTCTGTACAAGGACAATTTAGGTTCTACCACAAAAATCAATGAATGCTAAAATAGACTAAGAAGAATAAAGGTTTTGCTACAAGCTAAAGGTTAAAGAAGGTTGTAAGGGATGCACAGTTGGCTCTACTCATTCTTAGTACTTTGGAGCACAGGTAGTAGTGGCTTTATTTCAACATGAACTTGCATTATCAGTATACTATTAGGAAGGAAACATGGGTGTTAAGCCAGTCAATAGCTCTTCCAAGACTTCCCTGTAAATGAAATACTATATTGCTGATCAAGTGAAAATATATTGTCTAGCTTCAATAATGATTAGGAATGCTATACTATCATGCCCCAAGGGCAAATACAGATTTTTGAAAAACATAAGCAAAGATGACAGTGTCTAAATATTTTTAAAAGCTGGCTGCATCCAAACACCAGAAAGCCAGTTACTGGGTAGAGAAATGCACTTTCCTTCACTTAATACTGAAGAGACTGATTTTTTCTGCATTCTGTCTCTGAAAAGTGTTCATGGAAGCAAATAGTGATTGCAACAAATGAAATGAATTAATGATGAGCCTTACTATATAAGGCTTCAGCAAGCATATAACCCCTTTCAAGAACAGATTAGAGAAAAGGGCTGTATACAGCAACTTTTAAAAAATTAGAGAAAAGACCGTGAACTACTGGTGGCTCTCATTATAATATCCCCAGAAATATTACCTTTGCTCATATGGTATAAGAAATCATGAATTCTACATTACAGGGGTAGAAATCAAAGTGGCTAGAATACACTGATAGAGAAAACAACAGATGTGACAGAATATCATAAATGAATGGACATTCCAAAGAGAATCATGCAAAATACTTTTATAATTCATCACTACACTTATCATCGCCATGCAAGATAATGTCACTGAAGTATTTACTTTGAATTACTTTCATTCCCGCCTAATTATCTTTTATAGGATAAATAAAGCCTTATTTACAAACTCCATTTGGATATTTTCAAAATTAAAATTTTTAGGGCTGGAGAGATAACTCGGTGGTTAAAAATGTCTGATGCTCTTGAAGAGGCCGCAAGTTTTGTTTCCAGCACCCAGGTCAGCACCATGGCCCAAAACCACCTGAAAATTCAGATTCAGGGAGTCTAATGACCTCTTCTGGCTTCTGTGTGTATTGGCACACACATGACACACTTACAGAGTCACACATATGTACACATACAAAAATAAATGATTTAAAAACATACTACTTCTTAATGTCATTCAAGGCTCCCAGTTACAACTAGGAAGCACACACACACACACACACACACACACACACACACACAGAGAGAGAGAGAGAGAGAGAGAGAGAGAGAGAGAGAGAGAGAGGCACACATGTACACACATGTTTATGTATACATATATTCTTTACCATAGTCTATGAACGAGTAAGCGATCGGGCATATTTTAATTAAGAAAATTTTATTCATTTTACATAGTTACATACTCAATCAGACTCCCTTCTCATCCCTCCTCCTGCTCCCCATCAGTCTTACCCCCCCAACCCACCCCATCCCCTTCTCCAAAAAGGTAAGGCCTCCCATGGGGAGTCAGCAAAGCCTGGTACATTCAGTTGAGGCAGAATCAAGCCCCTCCTCCTGCATCAAGAATGAACAAGGCGTTCCTCCATAGGTAATGGGCTTCTAAAAGTCATCTTATGCACAAGGGATAGATACTGATCCCACTTCCAGGAGCCCCTCAAAAGAACCAAGCTACACAATTGTCTCCCATATGCAGAAGGCCTAGTCTAGTCCCATGCAGGTTTCACAGTTGTTGGTCTAAAGTTCATGTGTTCCCATTCGTTTGGTTTGGTTGTCTCTGTAGATTTCTCCATCATGATCTTGATGCCCCTTGCTCATAGAATCCCTCTTCTCTCTCTTCCAAGGGACTCCTGGGCTCGGCCTGGTGCTTGGCTGTGGATCTCTGCATCTACTTCCATCAGTTACTGGATGAAGGCTCTATGATGACAGTTAGGGTATTCACCGATCTGATTACTGGGGTAAGCCAAGTTAGGCACCCTCTCTACTATTACTAGTAGTCTAAGCTGGAGTCATCCTTGTGGATTACTGGGAACTTCACTAGCACCAGATTTCTCCCTATCCCCATGATGTCTCCCACTGTCATGGTATTTCTTTCATTGCTCTCCCACTCTGTCCCTGTTCCAGCTTGAACATCCTGTTCCCTTATATTCTCATTCCTCACCCCCTACCCTCTATTGCTCCTCCCTTATCCCCAATTTACTCAAGAGATCTCATCTATTTCCCTTTCCCAGAGTAATCCATGCATTCCTCTTAGGATCCTCCTTGTTAGCTAGCTTCTCTGGAGCTGTGGGTTGTAGTCTGATTATCCTTTGCTTTACATCTAGTATCCACTTATGAGCAAGTACATACTATGTTTGTCTTTCTGAGTCTGGGTTACCTCACTCAGGATGATATTTTCTAGTTCCATCCATTTGCTTGTGAACTTCATGGTGTCATTGTTTTTACTGCTGAGTAGTACTCCATTGTGTATATGTGCCACATTTTCTTTACCCATTCTTCAGTTGAGTAGGTTGTTTCCACGTTCTGGCTATTATAAATAATGCTGCTATGAACATAACTGAGCAAGTGTCATTGTGATATGATTGAATATCCCTTCGGTATATGCCCAAGAGTGGTATCATTGGGTCTTGAGGTAGATTGATTCCCAATTTTCTGATAAACCGCCATACTGACTTCCCCTTGCTCCACATCCTCTCCATCATAAGCTGTTCTCACTCTTTTTGATCTTAGCCATTCTGACAGATGTAAGATGGTATGTTTTGGTTTGTGTTTCCCTGATGGCTAAGGATGCTGAGCAATTCCTTAAATATCTTTCAGTCATTTGAGATTCTTCACAGACCTGGAAAGAATAATACTCAACTTCATATGGAAAAACCAAAAAAAAAAAAAAAAAAAAACAGGATAGCCAAAAGAGTCCTGTACAATAAAGCGGCTTCTGGAGACATCTCCATCCCTGACCTCAAGCTCTACTATAGAACTATAGTAATAAAAATAGCTTGGTGTTGGCATAAAAATTGACATGTGTATCAAATTCTCCACAGGTGCCTGCCAGGGTCCAAAACAAAAACTAGGCTAGGATACTGATCTGAGGGATATCAAATGAATCTCAGCACAATGAGTCCTTTAGTGCATTCACTTTATTCATTTTGTTCTTCTAATTCAATTCTATCTATACAGCTTCTTTTCTGTTCACATACTTATCTCCTCTCTGTCCCTTTTGCTGTTCTCTCATGATTCTACCTAGTTCTTTCCATCTTCATCCTTCTCTTTGCTCCCCCAATCATGCATACACACACACACACACACACACACACACACACACACCACACACACACACACACACACACACACACACACACATATAATCTGTTCATTAGCAACTTGTTAGTAAAAACTACAAAGTAAACTCTCAGGGACAAGTATTCTGATAAGAGTCACACTTGGCAAAGACTTAGTCAGCTTAATTGGTGACTGACAACAGCTGTAGGTTGTAAAAAAGTTCTGGCTATCTCTTAAAGGGATAGCTACAGGGGAAACAAGGGAAGAAATTAAACCAATGAGAGATTTAAGTAAAAGGCAAGGAATACATATACTATTTTATATAATTAATAATATCCAGACATGGTTAGTCAGTTAACAGCCTTTTTCTGTTAATCACTTAAATCTCAGGACCTATATATACATAGTCTACTGAGCCTAATATCTTGCATTAAAAACTGGTGTAGAATAAATACAAAATGGTAATTGTTTTTTGAATCAGAGTGGGGAGGTGCCGGTCAAGGATGCTTAGGACAACATAGACGCTATTGATATCTTGAAGGACTAAGATACCCCAAGGCCAGATACCGGCACTGTCACTTCTACTTCACTATAATTCTTTTGAAGAGTTTTGATCCAACAAGGCCAGGCACCTTCAGTTCTGCTCTATGAAAGTTCTATGAGGACACTTTGGCCAATATTTACCTTGTCAGTTGCTAAGGATGGAGAACAAGACCTCTAAGTGTCTACAGTCCATATGGGACAATAGACCTAGTATGAAGCATATTTTAGTATGTTTCTATTCATAAAACTTGTACAGTTAAATATGAAACCATCTTCTAGACTGTCCACAATTATGTGTGCCTATAAGATTGAGATGCAGTTATGAGATTACATGTACATATAACATGGAAATGCACGGTAAATGAGGATCATCATAGCTGTTATTGCACAAAAAGTTTATAACAAGAAACAGCCAATTCTTTCAAAAGGCAGTAATTCCACAATGCCTTGCATGATGGTTTCCTCTAACAGAACCTTAGTTCTGATAGGATGACCTTGTGAACTCTAGCTGTCACATGCTATATACTCCCATGGTCTTTTGCTAACAGCAGCTCTCAATACATGTGGACCAATGGAATTGAATTGAAGACCCTGATATTCATCTGCACACCTATGAACACCTGATTTTTGACAAAGAAGCCAAAACTGCACAATGGAAAGAAGAAAGCATCTTCAACAAATGGTGCTGGTATAACTGGATATCTACAAGTAGAAGATTAAAACAGATCTATATCTATCCCAATGTACAAAACTCAAGTCCAAGTGGACCAAAGACCTCAACATAAATCGGGCTATACTGAAATTAATAGAAGAGAAAGTAAGAAGCAGTCTTGAATGCATTGGGAAAGGAGACCACTTCCTAAATATAACACCAGTAGCACAGACACTGAAAGCAACCACTAATAAATGGGACCACCTGAAACGGAGAAGCTTTTCTAAGGCAAAGGACATGGTCAATAAAACAAAATGACAGCCTACAGAATGGGAAAAGATCTTCACCAACCCCACATCTGACAGAGGGCTGATCTCCAAAATTTATTATGAACTCAAGAAAATAGGCATCAAAACATCAAACAATCCAATGAAAAAATGGACTACAGAGCTAAACAGAGAATCCTCAGCAGAAGAATTTAAAATGGCTGATTGGCCTTTATCTACTTCCTTAACAATAACATTCAGGGCAGGGTTTAGTCACTTTACCAGAACACATAACAGGCATTTCAGAGGTGATAAATATCGACTTTAAGCATGCAAAATCTTAGAGACAAGCTGACACATATCTTAAAAATCTAAAGGTGGAAAGCTGTGTCAGGTATTTAAGTAAGAATACAAAACAAACACAGATATTCAGAAATATCCCATAAATTCAATAATTAAGAATATGTAATTATGACACATATGACATATGTATAATATTAACTATATATGTATGTATAAATGATCTCCTCAAATTTCTCACAGGTTAACATTTTATGTTAACACTATAAAATGAAACTATCTCAAGGGAAATAGCTGAAGACACAACATGAACCAACCTATAAAGGTTATGCTTTATTTCTGACTAATTTTATAAATTGAAAATATACTTCCAAAGAACTTCAAGTCTTCAAAGATAGAAATTGAAAAAGTTATCAGAAGATGGAAAGATCTCCCATGCCATGGTTCAGTAGGTTTAACATAGTAAAAATGGCCATCTTACCAAAAGCAATCTACAGATTCAATGCAATTCCATTAAAATTCCAATATAATTCTTTATAGACCTTGAAAGAATACACAAGTTCATATGGAAAGAAAACTGAGGATAGATAAGACAATCCTGTACAATAAAGTCACTTATGGGGGTATCACCATCCCTGATTTCAAGCTCTATGATAGAGGTATAGTAATAAAAATAGCATGATATTGGCATAAAATCAGACAGGTGGATCAATAAAATTGAACCAAAGACTCTGATGTAAATCCACACACCTAAGGACACCTGATTTCTTTTTTACAAAGAAGCCAAAATTATACAAAGGACAAAGGAAGCATATTCAACAAATTGTGCTGACATAACTGGATGTCAATATGTATAAGGCACAAATAGATTCTTATCTAACACCCTGCAAAAAATTCCAGTCCAAATAGATCAAAGAGCTCAACATAAATCCAGTTACATTGAATCTGATAGAAGAGAAATTGGGAAGTAGCCTTGAACGCATTGGCCCAGGAGACAACTTCCTGAATAGAACACCAGTAGCCCATATACGAAGATTAACAATTAATAATTGGGACTTCATGAAACTGAAAATGCTTCTGTAAGGCAAAGGACACTGTCAATAAGACAAAATGGCAGCCTAGAGAATGGGAAAAGATCTTCAGCAGCCCACATCTGACAGAGGACTGATCTCCAAAATATATAAAGAACTCAAGAAACTAGACATCAAAATAACAAACAATCCAATTAAAAAATGGGCTACAGAGCTAAACAGGGAATTCTCAACAGAAGAATTTCAAATGGCAGAGAGACACTTAAAAAACTGTTCAACATCCTTGCTCATCAGGGAAACACAAATCAAAATGGCTCTGAGATACCATCTTACACCTATCAGAATGGCTATGATCAAAAACACTGAAAACAGCTTGTGTTGGAGAGGATGAGGGACAAGGGAGAAACTTCTCCACTATTGGTAGGTGCTGTGGGATGTTCTGTATGTCAAATGTGTTGCTCTGATTTGTTAATAAATAAAACACTGATTGGCCAGTAGCCAGGCAGGAAGTATAGGTGGGACAAGCAAAGAAGAGAATTCTGGGATGTGGAAGGCTGAGGCAAAGAGACACTGCCAGCTGCCACCATGACAAGGGAGATGTAAGGTACCGTAAGCCACAAGCCACATGCAATGTATATATTTATAGAAATGGGTTAATTTAAGATAGAAGAACTAGATAATAAGAAGCCTGCTGAGGCCATACAGTTTGTAAGAAATATAAGTCTCTGTGTGATTACTTGGTTGGGTCTAAGCAGCTGGGGGATTGGCAGGTGAGACAAATTTGTCCTGACCATGGGCCAGGCAGGACCAGGAAAATTCAAGCTACAGGTGGGAGTGAAAACTTGTACAGCCACTTTGGAAATCAATATGGCAGTTTCTCAGAAGATTAAGAATTGAGCTTCCTGAAGTCAGAGCTATATCACTCTTCAGCATATACCCAAAGGAAGCTCAATCATGCCACAAGGACACTTGATCAACTATGTGCTTAGCAGCTTTATTCATAATAGCCAGAACCTGGAAACAACCTAGATGCCCCTCAACCCAAAAATGAATAAAGAAAATGTGGTACGTTTACACAATGGAGTATTACTCAGCTGTTAAAAAAATGGCATCAGGGAATTTGAAGGCAAATGGTTGGACCTATAAAAATTATCCTCAGTGAGATATCCCAGACCCAGAAAGACAAACATGGCATGTATTTACTCATAAGAGGATATTACCTGTAAAGTAAAAGATAACCGTGCTATAATCAAGAGACCCAAAGAGGCTAGGAAAACAAGGTGGGCCCAAAGGGGAACAATGATGTATGGATTTCCCTGGGAAGGGGTAACACACTGAGTAGACTGAGGGCCATCAAGGATGGTAATATGAAGGATTGAGTTGTGGGGTGGATGGAGGCGGAGAATAATGAAAGAGATGTCTTGATGTAAGGGGCATTTGGTAGAGACCTGGTGCAAGGGAAACTCCCATGAATCAACAAGCATGACCTCAGCTAAGACTCCTAGCAATAATGTGTAGGTAGCCTGAACTGTCTCCTATAATTGCTAACTACCCTAATGTCATTAAGGAGCCTTCGTCCAGTGACTGATGGAAATAGATGCAGAGATCTACTGGGCTGTGCTTGGGGAATCCTGTTGAAGTGTCTGAGGAAGAATTGTATGAGCCAGGGCGGTATCAAGGTCATCATAAGGGAACCCACAGAAACAACTAACCTGGGCTCATAGGAGGTCACAGACTCTGAAACGACAGCTAGAGAGTCTGCATGGGACTGACCTAGGCCCTCTACATCTGTGTGACAGTAGTGTAGCTTGAACTACTTGTGAGACTCCTATTGGTGGGAATAGGGCCTGTCCCTAAAGCATTCACTGGATTCCAGGAACCTATTCCTCACACTGGGTAGTCTTGCACAGCCTTAACAAAAGGTGTGTGTGGGGGGACTTAGTCCAACCTCAACTTAATATGTTTTGTTGATACCATTTGAGGCCTACTCATTTCTGAACAGAGGAGGAGTGGATTGGACAGATGAGAGAAGGGAGGAGGGAATGGGAGGAGAGGAGGGAGGAGTAACTGCAGACAGATGTAAAACAAATGAACAGATTTAATTAAAGATAAAAATATGTATATATTTCATCTTCAGAAGTTGTGACTCTGATATGTCAAGCTATGCTTATTCATTTATCTCACATGAGCCCAACTTGTACTTTCTAGCAGACTGAATCTGTCTGTACCTTGATACAACTTATAGGTATTGGCAAATTCTTAGCCATTGTCTCTGCAAGCCTTGCTTTTGTCCCAGGTTTGCATTGTTCTCCTTTGGTGACAATTGCATATGCATTAGATTTCTTCCCTGTACCCAATAGGTATCTCATACTCTTTTCATTCATTTGCTTCTAGTTTTTAAAATAATTTATCCTCAAACCTCACTCATATTTCAATTTATTTATTTTGTTATTCTTTATGTCTAAATGCTGCTAAACTCATTCAAAATTTCTTAGGTTTAGTTGTTTCTCATTCTAGGATTATTACTTGATTTTGGTTTGTTTGTTTCAGTTCCAAATTGTCTCCTGAATTCTTTGCTTTGCCATTGAATTTATCTTTTAATATTAAAGTACATTTATATCACTTTCCCCCTTACATTCCCTACCTACAACACCTCCCATGTTTCCTCCCTCAAACTCTTCTTATGCATTCCTTATACTTCCCCTCAAATTTATCATCTCTTTTGGACAATTAGATAGATAGATAGATAGATAGATAGATAGATAGATAGATAGATAGATAGATATAAATGGATAGATAGGTGATAGACAGACAGACAGACAGACAGACAGACAGACAGACAGACAGACAGATAGATAGATAGATAGATAGATAGATAGATAGATAGATAGAGATAGAGATAGACAGACATATATGAACATAAATATATAACACAACCTGACATGTCCACATACTGTGACTTGTGTGTATATGATTTCAGGGTTGACCACTTTTGATTAGATAACCAATTAGAGCCTAATTACTTTGAGGGGCTGATTCTCCCCTTCTCAGTGGTCATTAGGTGCCTGTAGTTCTTTGTCTAGGAAAGGAACCTAATAAGATTTCGACCTCAGCATTAGCACATCTATTTGTATTATTATTGTGCAGTCCTTGCTTAAACTTGTTTCAATTTTCAGATTATGTCTTACAAGTAAATATCTAGCTAATATGTTAATTCATTTATATGATATATTTTTATTCATTTCTCATCAATTTTTTTAACTTCAGCCTTTTTACTGATTATTGACTGTATTTGAACAATAGTTGAGATTACTTGAGGCTTTGGATTTTTCTATGATCTAGGGACATTTTAATTTTGCTTCTGGAAAGCAGGTAGGCAAAGAGTAGATTATAGTGTGATGTATTTAATTTGTTTAAAGTTGATCCTAAATTATCATGATAGCAATTCTACTTCCAAGTTCACACTAGCTCTTTATGTGTACCCTTCAGGGTTTTAATTTAGAGTGTTTACTAGGACTTTTACTCCGGGAGGCACATATTTCCATATATTCTCCTTTAAATATGAGATCTGGAAAACAGTTTTTACCATTTTAGCTTCTTTCTATGAACACTTAGGTGCTTTGAGAAAAGTCACAAATCAAACTTGCCTTTTTGATTTCCCCTTTGTCACATATCTCATTTTACATAACATTGGTACATTTCACTGCATTTAGTCAGGTGCTTTTATATTTGAGAATGACATGGTCTTATGTTGCCAAATGCATTATTGTTCCCAAACAACATAGTCCACAAATTCTAGAAGTGATATTCTGTAAGTATTCTGTCTTTGTTATCTATGGGAACCCACATTTGACTCAGTGTCCCAGTTTGAATCTGAAGTCTGTTCTGAGTCAATAGAGTTCAAGCTTGGTTGCTCCAGGGCTGTGAGAAAGTCCTGATTAGCTCACAGAGTCTCCTTGAAGGGCTGTAAGAAAGCACTGATTAGCCCACAGGAAGGAATATACTGTCTAGCTAGATGCAGGCTCCTGATGCCAGCCAGAGGTACACTGAGATAGAAAATGAAACTGCCTGCTCCTTGATGCAAGGCAAGATAGATAGTTGTTGAATGCCTGTGCTGTGCATTGTTCTACCTCTGTCCTTCAAGACTGTATATAAGCTGGCTGTGAAATAAACTCGGGAATGTCTGGCATTGGCTGGTAGACCTCTCAACAATTTTCTGTCTTCTTCATAGACTCTACAATTCACACACCTCTACCCAGCTACCCAGCTAACTGTCAGCAGGCTCCGACAATTATCCCAGCTCATTTTATAGTTAAATGTATGTCCATAGTAAGTATAAATATTTGAATATCACATTAAAAAACAATTTGTGTATAGTCACTTTGGCATATGAAATTTACATGAACACCAATTATCATTATCTATGGTATATTAATTTAAGTAAAAATATCTTAAGAAATGAGATATGTGTGCTGTAGACACAAACATTAATTTGTCCTTTTCTGTTATACTATGGACAACAGAGCTTATACACATAATATAAGTAATAAATATACTACATTTTATGTTTTGGGTAATTATTTAAAGTAAAAGCTTTGATATTTCGTCACTGTTTAAATACCTATTGGTATAGATTTGTTGGTGGATATGTTGATAAATTTAGTCATTGGACAAATATTTATTGTCATGTTTGTAACAAGAACATTGCTACCATACTGTATATACAGAAGATAATGAATAAACAGAGAGTGAATAAATGCAATAATGTAAAGCCATAATGGAGGAATGAGTATAATGTAAATGAAGCAAAAAAGGACTCTAATTTTGTCTAGAAAATTCAAGAAAGGTTTTAAAGTAGTTAGCCTTAGAATTTCAGTTTTATATACTATTGCCAATTTTGCATCTACTAAATTCTACAGTACCCATAAACTGATTACCAATTTCTATATTCAGATATCTTTAACAGATCATTCAGTTTTACAAATGCAGCAGAGAAAATTGGGCATAAACATACAGTAAATTGAACCTAGATAAATACTTCACAATCCTCGCAAGATAAATTGAAAATAGATCATTGGCATGAATTCAAAATTAAGAATGAACAAAATGTTCAAAAGTTAAATGGTGTGGAATAATCTTTTTGTACACTGTGAAGAAGTGTCACTCTGATTGGTTTAATAAAAAGCTGAATGGCCAATAGCTAGGCAGGATTTCAAAGCACATAGGATGCTGGGGAGGAAAAGAGTAGGGTCACGAGGAGACACCATGAGGTTCAGAGCAAGCAGAATGGGCAGTATGTTGAAGAGGTAAACAAGCCTCAGAGCACCACATAGATGAATAGAAAAGGGGTTAATTTAAGTTATGAGAGCTAGCTAAGAGCAAGCCTAAGTCATAGACTAAACTTTCTTAATTAATAAGAAGTCTCATTTTTATTATGCAAATCATGACCAAAGATTGAAATAGTCATAATTTTAATTTGAAGAAAAATGTAAACATTTATTGTTTATTCTATACGTTATCAGCAGAATGAAAAAGGCAAAATAGAAAGTAGGAGAAGGTATTCATAAAAGATGTATATTTCATAACACAGAATGTTATCTAACTTACACAAAGATTATCTTAAATCTCACCAAAAAAATACATCTTTTTCATATGTGCAAAAGAGTCAATCATAGTGGGTTATGCCTACAATTCAAGCAGTTGGGAGGCTAATGCAGGAAGATCTCCAAAGTGAGTTTCAGGACAAACTGAGCTACAGAGTGAGACTCTGTCTTCAAACACCACAAAACATATGCCTAAATCAAACAAAATATGCCAAAGGCCTGAAAGAGACTTCATCAATAAACATACACATAAAATATATGAGTATGTGAAGAAATGACCCAGATAAGGTGTCATCAGCAAAGAACAAAATCAAACAATAGTATTTCATATCTATTTAAATAAATGATGAACATACAAAACATTGACAACACCAGTTGTTGGCAAGGATACAGAGCAATGAGAACTCCATTATTGAAGGTTATGTAAATGGTGTGCCCACTTTGAAAGCTGCCTAAAAACTAGATATGCTATTATCATATTATGGCATAATCATATTCCTTAGTCAGTGATATCAAAAACATGTGGACATAAATGTCTGTCCATGAATGCTTTCCAAAACTTGGAAACAAATAGGATGACCTTCATAGCTAAATTGGAAACTGTGGTGTGTGTGTCCAGATAGTGGAATACAGTTAAGAGTCCCAAGAAAAACAAAAAGGAAGGTTAAATGTATATAAGGCTTACAAAAAAAAGAGCTAAACTAAATTGACAATAGTGCTAAATAATTTTAATTTCATGATATTCCATTAAAGGCGAAAAAAATTGAGACAATAAAAGTCTAGAAGTAATCAAAAGTAGAGCTCTTGGGGAGAGGTGAGTAAGGAAAGCACAGAGAATTTTGGGGTCAGTGGAACCAGAAAATTCTGACAATTGCAGATTTTTGTTATATTTGTGTCATACTATGTGATATTTGTAACATCAAGAGTTTATCCTATGTAAAGTATAGTTCAGTAGAGATGATCACATGTTAAATGTATGATTTCCAGTTGGAATAAATATTCTTTATCAGGGATATTGACAGTAGAGAAAATAGTGCATGTGGGGACAACTATGTTGGAACATAGTTGTGCTAAACGTTGCTATGGTCTAAACCTGTTTAAAATGTATTTGCTGTTTATCATATGAACAGGAGAAGAGTTACTGAAAAAGGTAAGATAATGATATCAGGTTAACATAACCAGAGCCTGGCAGTCTAATAGGAATAGTAACAGTGATGAAAAAGATACTGAGAAAAGGGATTAGAAGCAAAGAAGTAGGACTGTGAGGCATCTTAAAGGGCACAGTAACAAATTCGATCCTCATTTTTAAGCAAATAGAACATTATTAGAAGGTATAAAACATGAATACTGTATTCATATCTATGTTACATGAGTACACCTGTCTTCCCAGAAAAGAGTGGAGGGAGCATAACTAGAAAATGAAGAATCTCTCAACCATTGCCAGCAGTCTATTGTGGAGGTATCTTTGTGGATTTCTGTGGGCCTCTCTAGCACTTTGCTTCTTCCTATTCTCATGTGGTCTTCATTTACCATGGTCTCCTATTCCTTGTTCTCCCACTACCCCCACTCACGTCCATGTTGTTCATGTAGATCTCATCCTTTTCTCTGTCATTGGGTGAACTGACCTACTTTGGTGATAGGATGGCCAAACACCCTAATTGTCGTGCTAGAAAACCCATCCAATGACTGAGGGAACCGGATGCAGAGATCCATGGTCAATCCAATTGGCAAGAAAGAGGAGGGTTTGTATGAGCGAGAATTGTTGAAACCAAGGTTGGATAAAGCACAGGGACAAATAGCCAAAGGAATGGAAACACATGAACTATGAACCAAAGGCTGAGGGGCCCCCAACTGGATCAGGCCCTCTGAATAGGTGAGACAGTCGATTGGCTTGATCTGTTTGGGAGGCATCTAGGCAGTGGTACCAGGTCCTGGGCTCCTCGCATGAGTTAGCTGTTTGAAACCTGGGACATTTGGCTCAACCTGGGAGGAGGAGACTAGACCAGCCTGGACTGAATCTACTACGTTGAACTCAATCCTCAGGGGAGTCTTTGCTCTGGAGGAGATGGGAATGGGGGGTGGGCTGAGGGGAAGGGGAGGGGGACGGGATGGGAGAGAACAAGGGAATCCGTGGCTGATATGTAGAACTGAATGGTATTGTAAAATAAAATAAAAGGAAAAAAAGTAAATCACATAAAAATATAATAAGCCATGTAAAATGGGGGTGGGCTGGGGGGAAGGCAGGAGGGGGGAGAATAAGAGAATCCATGGCTGATATGTAAAATTAAATTAAATTATAAAATAAAAAATGTGAAAAAAAAACAAACAAACAAACAAAAAGAAAGAAAGAAAATGAAGAGTCTATATGGGCTATGTCTTGAGCCTGGGAACAAGATAATAAACTCCCAGCTATTTCTGTTGCATGTAACCTCTGCTTCTGCTCATGCTTCTTTGTGTTTCCCCAGTCCCAAAATAAAATAAAATAAAACCAGTATTTAATTGACAGCCACACCTCCGGTTTACTTTCAGGATAATTACCATCATAGTGTCAATTCTTCTGAAATTATCTAGATTTCACTGAAAAAAAGTTTAAGTGTTTCTAAGTTTAAGGAATCATCACTTAAAATGCATTAATTTATATTTCAACAAGATTTGTTATATAAAATTTTAATAAATAGATTATTCATAAAATGTATTTGGACAATGGTAAGCTTTGATTTAAAAAAAAAAAAAAACAAGTCCTACATTATCACTGCAATTGGAATTGTTTATTCTTATAGTTACCCATATGTTTCAGTTTAAAGACATTTGAAAGTCATCTTATAATAAAAAAATTAATATAGTGTATTTCAGAAGATTTCTTTGTGTTGTCACTCTGAGACTGCCAATGGCATGCATCATAGGGTTTTCTGGCCGACTCAAGAAGGATAGAGGGACACAAAGATAATAAGGAGGGGCTTAAATGATGCAAAGTCTTCTCAATGGATCAATCAGGTTTATTCCCTAATACTTGACTCCCAAGCTTTATTGATTAAGAAAACAATAAAAGAAGCCACAATAATAGTGAGAAAATCAAATATTGTACTATAATCAGAAGGGAAAGAATAAATGACCCATAAGGATTTAAAAGCATTTGTTTATTGAAAATGTCATTTATCAACTCATTAATTATATTAATTGCATTTGAAAGGGATTTCACAGTTTATATTCTTTTATATTTGTTATCCTGTTTTAATTAAAAGAAAAAGTTATTTAAAGTCTAGTTAAATATTAAGACCGTGCAAAATTTAATATGGAGTAAATAGCTGTTATTCCCAGGATTCCATAGTTTGTTTAGTTATTAGGGAGACATTTTCTGAGTACTTACTGTTTGGTCATAATTCTAAATGTATTGGTAAATATTTTAGACAGTATAAAATTGTTTCTTCTTACTGTCTTAAAATTTTATTTTCTCTTTGGGAAGAAAAAATAACTAAATAAATAGATTATTTGCTACTACTAAGACAAACACGTTTTATTACCTCTGGAATTTTGAATATTGGAGAAGCCTAGATTTGCATTTTAAGTTTTCTTTTCTAAGCAATTCCTGGCAAAGGGGCCAGAAATCCTCTAAATTTTTAAGGAATTGTTATAATTTGCCATATAAAATTACCAAGTGAAAAATTCCATACTATTAAGTTTACATACATGCTTCATTAATTGATAAAGTTTTAGTATCTTCTCATGTTTATTGAAAATACTATGTTTAAAGCAAAGCTTATTTTGTTCAGAAATGTAATCAAATTCATTTTCTTTTCATATTTTATTTCTCTTTCCTATGAGTCTACTACCATATAGGTAGAAAGAAGGAGAAGTTTTCAGCAAGTCAGTTCCACCATATGCTTTCTCAAATCTTCCCCATATCCTTGTGGAGGTGTGAAAGCAATTGTGAGCATCAGAGTTCTAACCTGTTGTCAGATATGACAATCTGCACTAATCTGTAAATTCTTTCCTTTTTTTGGAAAAGCATTGACATTAATAACTGGTGACAAAGAAAATTAGAATTTATTTGTTCTAAGATGTCTTATAATCTTTACCAATTTTCTATATGGCTGAAATATACAGTTTAATGAAGATGTCTGCAGTAATGCTTCTCAAAATATTTGAAAAAGGTGGTGCTTTTTATGGAATTAATCACTTGTTTACTTGTACTTTGGTAGTTGTTATTAATTGGTGTGTATCTGTATGTTGGTTTGAAAGAGAATGATCCCATAAGCTCAGATATTTGAGTACTTGGAACCCGGTTGGTGGAACTGTTTGGGAAGTGTTAGCAAATGTAGTCTTGGAGGAGGTGTGTCACCGGGGTTGGGCTTGGAGATTTCAAAAGACAAATATGATTCTCAGTGCTTTCAGCTATGCCTTCTACTTGGGTTCAAGATGTGAGCTCTCAGGGGCCTTAAACATGAAGGATATATGAGTAATGGGGTTGTAGAATATTTCTTCATGATGAAGGATAGTTGTTGAGGTCAGTCATGTAGCAGTAAAGTCCCTTCATGAAGGCCCTAAAAGGCTATTATGTGAAGCTATAAAAGACTGAACAGAATTGAAGACCAAAGATGTCAGATGTGCTAGAGCCATGGGATATCTTCCAAAGAAAGTTCCACATAGGCAATGGTACCAGTCCAAGAGAGTAAAAGTATGTTTCATGAGACAAAGCTGGAATGGTGGAGACATCTAAGCCCGTCAGACATGGAGTTACAAGATTTGGAGTTTGTTCTGCTGGACTTTGAACTTTTTTGCTCCAGTATTTCTTCACTATGCCCTGATTCCTTCCTTTTGGAATGGTAATGTACATTCTATGAGATTGTATGTTTGAAGGATATAATTGGCTTTTTTATTTTACAGGGGCTTACAGTGAAGAGGTTGCTTTCAGTTCCAAAAGGGATTTGGGACTTCCCTTGTGTTAAAGGCTGGCCTTCTGAAGTTGGGGTAAACACATTTTGCATTTCGATATGGTCAGGAGCCTTCGAGGTCAGGGAGTGGAATGTAGTCGTTGAGGTGAGAATGGCCCTCATAGGCCAGTTAGAGAAACTGTTTGGAAGGATTAGAGATGTGTTGAAGGAGGTGTGTCTCTGGGAGTGGACTTTCAGGTCCCAAAAGACTCATGCACTTCCTGTTTTTCTCTCTCTGCCTTGTGGTTGTAGATCGAGATGTGAGCCCTCTGCTGCCATCATGGACTCTAACTCCCTGAAACCATAACCCAAACTTTCTAGGGAAACCTTGGCCATGGTGTTTATCACATTAGAAAAGTAAGCAAGAAACCCCTTTAATAAATTGTGTTGAAGTACTAATGCCTGAATACCTATAAATTGAACATATTTAGAATTGATGTCTTTATAATTAGAGTTCACTATGGTGGGCTAGAATCCAAAATAATGGATTTCTTTATAAAAGAAACAAAGGACATACAACAAGAAACACCATGTGATGATAGAATCGAAGACTGGATTGGATATAACTAAATCTCAGTGAACACATTGCCATACTGTGGGCACACTGTCCACCACCAGAAACTACAAACATGACAGGAAGATCCATATAAGTAGTCTTGTTGATGTTACTTCAAACACCCACCCTTGTCAATCATGGAGGATATATTTGTAGTGTTCTCAGGCACACTTTGTAGTAGTTTCTTACAGTAATTACACTAAACTAATATGAGAGTAGGTACATAAATGTTTTCCTTCAAGGAAATTAAGAGTAGATGAATTTCTAAACAGCCTTATTAAATAAGAAACACAGAGTCAAATATAGAGGTAATAGCTGAAGAGATCAGAGCAATAGCCATGACTAGCCTTAGCTTACCAGCAGCAGTAGCTTCCATAGAGAGAGATTCTTACTACCTGACCTGTGCTTTTATCACCTTCCTGTTCTGCCTTTTCATTGGCTCTAAGCTCAGCCTTATGACTTCCTCATCACTGCCTGTCTATACAGACCTCCAGGTCTCTATGGTTGGTACTGGGATGAAAGGCTCGTGTCACCATGCTTGGCTGTGTCCTTGATCACACAGAGACTCTGTCTGCCATGTAATCGGATTAAGGGCATGGGCTACTACCACCTGACTTCTGTTTATTTGACCTCTGATCTCCAGGCAACTTTATTTATTAACATAAAAATATAAAATAGTCACATTTCAGCACAAATAAAATATTATCACAATTAAGAATATAAAAAAACATGACAATTCTAAGACAGAGAGTTGTGTGAGGCTAAGTTTGTAACTTTATGCTTTTAAGACACACAGTATTTCATATAGGAAAGTTTTTGTATTTGTAATTAGCTCTGGTGAGATAGATGCTATTTTATTTTATTCTAAATCACAAGTAGGCTATATTTTGAGATAACTAACTATTTGTATTCAGTTATGGGCTATAGATACTCCTATGTATTCTAGTTGTCAGAAAGGGAGCATTGTGGTGAAGCCAAATGAACCCTGGTCCCCTCACAGAAACTAAAAGATTAAGATAATGATAATGAGGGTAGGCTAAATATTCTCATAAACAGGAGCTATGATTATTAATATCAAGTTCCAGAGAAATCATTTTTACTATAAATGAATCTTCTAAATGAGCACTGGTTTACAGTTTTGTGACTGTATAATCAAGGTGACTAGAAAAAAAGAGCTGAGGTAATGATTTAAATTAATTGAAATCTTGGGTAGAGCATAAACTGTTAGTACATGACAAGAATGAACATATCTCAGCTTTAGACTGTGTCCTGCTTTTTCAGATATATCATAATTGTACAACTTTAAAATATAATTAAAGAGAATAGAAAGAAACACAAGATCATAATGTGTGAAGGAATTTCTATCCATCTTTATGGAACATATCAGTGGAATCACCCAAATTTACTTTTCGTGGTTCAGAAATCATGGAGGAGCTAAATAAATTCTTAGTAGTTTTAGAAAGTAATCAAAAGTAGAGATATGTATTCTAGAATGTATAAAGCAACATCAGAGCTTTTAAAATATGTTTTCAAAATTTGGGAGGATGTCAGTAACATGGAAATGTTTTCTCTCACAGAAATTAAAAGAACACAACAAAATAGAACAAAAGAAAAAGAAAAGAAAAGAAAAAGACTAGCAACAGGATAAAATAACATTGTATGCAAAAAATAAGAAAAGAGACATCTGGACAGAGGGAGCCATAAAGGAATTAGGGAGAAACCTCCTGCTAGGGATATCCCCAGGAACCCACAAGGATGACACCAGCTAAGACTCCAAGCAATGGTGGAAAGGGTGCTTGAATTAGTCTTCCCCTGTAATCAGATTGATGAAAACCCTAATTGTAATCATAGAATCTTCATCCAGTAACTGATGGAAGCAGATACAGAGATCCACAGCCAAGCACTGCACCAAGCTCCTGGTGTTCAGTTGAAGAGAGGGAGGAGGGATTATAGAAGCAAGGAGGGTCAAGATCATGATGCGGAAGCCCACAGAGACAGCTGATCCGAGCTAGTGGGAGCTCACAGACTCTCAACTTATAGCTGGGGAGCCTGCATGGGACCAAAGTAGGCCTTATGAATGTGGGTGACAATTGTGTGACTTCATCTGTTTGTGGGGCTTCTGGCAATGGGACCAGGACTTATCCTGGGTACATGAACTGGCTTTTTAGAGCCCACTCCTTATGGTGAGATGCCTTGCTCACCCTTGATGCAGCGGGGCAGGGCTTGGTACTGTCCCAACTTGGTACACCAGTTTGTGTTGTCTCCCTAAAAGGAGGCCTTACCCTCTATGAAGAATGGATGTGGGCTGGGGGGTGGGGAGTGGGGAAGTGGGAGAAGGGGAGGGAGGGGAAATTATGGTTGGTATGTAAAATGAAAAAAATTAAATACATTTTAAAAAGGCCCTAGGAAATGTGCTCACCCCTAAGATGATACAGAAGAATGAAAGCTACAGGCCGTCCCCCTCATCAATTGCTCAACAAAAATGAAACAAGGTGACTATTTTACAATCTTCCAACTTGTCTAAGGGCGGCTTGAAAACTATTTACAGGACACAGAATCAAATAAGGTGTTTGATCTGGAGGTATATGTTAGTGGTAACATGCATGCATGGTATACTCAAGGTCTTCAGATCCATCACCAACACCAGATTTCAATAATTCTACAAATAAATAAATAAAATATACTCCCATATACTAATAAACATTTTTAAAAAAATCAAAGAAAAATATTATTTATTACAGCATAAAATTCATTCATTTTAAATAGATGCTATGACTATATAAAAACATATATCCTCATAACTACCATTCTCTCTCTCTCTCTCTTCTTCGCTTTTTGGTTTTATGAGACATGGGTTGTGTATATAATAGCCCTGGCTGTCCTGGAACTCACTCTCACAGCTTCCCTTGAACTCACAGAGATCCGCCTGCCTCTACTTCTCGAGTGCTGGGATTAAAGTTAAGTGCCACCACTGCCCAGCAACTATCATTCTCTTTTCTGCCTGTACAAATCCTGCTCACTTGAAACTTGATATCAGTAGAATAATTTGCCTTTTTATATCTGGCTTATTACATTTCATGTAATGTCTTCAAGGTTATCCATTAATAGATATTTTTGGTCATTTACACATTTTGGCAGTCTTGAATGATATTGTGTACACTAGCAAACCTGTTCATTTCAAGCTAGCAAGTTACTTACATCAACAGTCAAGAGCAAGGGAAAAAGTGTGTCCTTGATCGTTTACTTGCTATGCTCAGCTAGCTTTATTCACTTTTACACAGTTCAGGGACTGAACCGTGAAATGATGCTGCTCACACTCAATTAACAATAAAAACTATTCTCCACGGACATATTCACAGGACAACTTGTTTTAGATAACTCTTTTTAAGACTCTTTCCAGGTTATCCTAAGCCTCGCCACCTTGGCAATTAAAGCTAACTTGAACACATCCTATTCAGACATGCTTCTATTACAACAGTTGGCCTGTCTTGCTTGGTAGGTCAGTTTTGTGTCACAGCGGGCCCACAGTTTGGTAAGGCTATTGATGGATTTTTTCCTTCCCTAGAAACCTAACTAACCCTTCCTATATACTTGAAATATAACCAACAGGAAGAACAATGAGGCTTAGTTCCAGTTTAATTCCTGTGTGTCCTATATCCAAAGTGTATTGTGACTTTAGAAATAGTTTCTTATCACTGAATTTTAGTGTGCAACCAAGAATAATAGCACAGTTTTGGAGCCTCTGGGGCCTCCTTTGCAAATAACTCATTGGGATCTATGCTACACCTAGCACTGGGATTTTTATTCAAATACCTATGGCTTCTGAGAAGGAGAATTATCCAATCATACAGGCTACCTCAGGTTAAAATCTTTTATTTTAATTATATTTTGTAGTTAGTTTATAATGTAATAGCTTTCTTTTTTTCTATTTTATTTTTATTTTTATTTTATTTTACAACACCATTCAGTTCAACATAATAGCCACAGATTCCCCTGTTCTCCCACTCTCGCCCCCTCCCCTCCCCCCAGCCCACCCCCCATTCCCACCTCCTCCAGATCAAGGTCTCCCCTGAGGACCTGGATCCACCTGGTAGACTCAGTCCAGCCAGGTCCAGTCCCCCCCTCCCAGACCGAGCCAAGCGTCCCTGCATAGGTCCCAGGATTCAAACAGCCAACTCATGCAACGAGTCACCAACACATAGCTGCCTCCCAAACAGATCAAGCCAAATGACTGTCTCACCCATTCAGGGGGCCTGATCCAGTTGGGGGCCCCTCAGCCTTTGGTTCATAGATCCTGTGCTTCCATTCATTTGGTTATTTGTCCTTGTGCTTTATCCAACCTTGGCTTCAACAATTCTCGCTCATATAAACCCTCTTCTTTCTCACTAATTAGACTCCCAGTGCTCCACCAGGGGCCCAGCCGTGGATGTCTACATCCAGATTCCTCAGACCTTGGATGGGGTTTATGGCACAACTAACAGGGTGTCTGGCCATCCCATCACCAGAGTAGGTCAGTTCCTGCCGTCTCTCGACCATTGCCAGCAGTCTTTTGTGGGGGTATCTTTGTGGATCTCCGTGGGCCTCCCTAGCTCTCTGCTTCCTCCCCTTCTCATGTGGTCTTCATTTAACACGGTCTCCTATTCCTTGTTCTCCCTCTCTTTTCTTGATCCAGCTAGGATCTCCCACTCTCTTTCCCTAGACTGTCGCCCTTCATTGTTCCCACTCATGACCAGGCTGTTCATGTAGATCTCATCCATTTCTCCGTGTCTTTTTTGGGGTCCCGTTTTCCAGGTAGCCTCACTGGTGATGTGAGTAGCAGTCCAGTCATATAGCTTTCTATATGACCTTTGCCACCTATATCCTTAATTTTGTTTAGCCAACTCCAACCTCAGTTTTTCTCTCACACCTAGTCCCCACCCCTGTTTAAATCTTTCCACATCTACACTTATCCCCTTGATTTTCATGTCACATGAACTTTATTGTCCACACCTTAGGGTCATTTCCCCCAGCTCAGGGGTGATTTCTATTTATTCTGGAAGAGTTCAATAATTGGACAAATAAATGTTTACAAATGGAAACTTCTAAAGAACCTCCAGAAAAGTTGACTAATGCCAGTCACTGGGAAGAAACATCAAAGGGGCTCCATTTGCATTTGGCTTCTAACAGTGAGAGCTGCAGCTTTCTCTGCCTGGACAGGGAGAGGACAGGAGGGGAACAGCAGGCAAATTAAAATGCCACAAAGACAATGCTGCTGCTAAGATACAGCTTTAACTTTTTTGAATAAATATTTCAATTGCTACAGTTTTTGAGGGATCTCTATATTTCTAAGAAAGTTGATTATGTGGATTTCTGCCTCCTTCTCCCTGTTTTTATGGAGGAGAGAATTTACCTCACCATGTTTGCTGGCTCCCCTCAGACGACTTCTCAATAATGTTTTATTGGTACACCACCAGGTTTTATAGTTGTGCATTATGTAAGTATGTCATTACAGTGACAGAATTGTGAAGTCATGATAGGCATGTGCTCTGAATGGTATAAAATATGTTCATTATCATGTTCTTTACAGGAAAAGTATATCAAATTCTGTTATAGAAGACATTTGTTTTGAAAAGTAGACTAGTCTAGCTGCTCCTGATCAGGAGACTCACTAGAATAATTTGTGATTTTGGCTCAAACATCAGATTTGAGTCCTTTACATCATAAATTCTGATGGGGTATGAGCCACAACTGCTATGTTTGTGTTTTTTAAGTGTTTTACAATTCTTACGCATACAACCCTATCATTGGGAACATTGGAAATATCTTTTAGCTTGGTGCTCATTCTAAATGAGTGATTCTCTATGTTAGACTTTAGGGAGCAAGGACAGACGATGGCAAAGACAGAAATAGCCATCTGTTCATTATTATGCATTAGGCTTTTACTTCTATTACCAACAGAAGTTTGATTTTGTTTAAAGTGATTCATTTCTAGTTTAGTATAGTCATTAGTCCATGGAAGAAGAATTAATGAACCTGAAAGCTTCTTTTTGCAAGCATCTAAGGATTGCCCTTTACTGATATTTGCTCTCAATTATCTCGACATACTCAATTTTCTTACTTGCTTGACAGTTTTCAAAAACACTTGGGCTCTTCTTAAGTATTAACATGCTGTTTCTTATATAATAGAAGTATAAGTAATCTTTTAATTGATGAAATTTGAATGGGAGGCTTTCTTTTTATGAGTGTATTCCACATTTATGGTTTACAAATTACTTCATTTGATGAATGAAAAACAACCAACTAAGAAACTTACCCATAAATGAGAAAAGACCATTCAAGCTTGTCTATACTTCCGCATAAAACCTTTCTCTAATGTACATTATACCTAAAGTTTTATAAATAAAGCTAAATAATATTAGAGAAAAAACTTTATTTTTTCCTTTGTAACATATCTCAGATTTTTTTAAATAAAGTCTAAAATATCTCAGATTTGTACTTTCTGTTTTATTTCAAAAAATTCAGATAGATTCTTATGTGAGTTATTAGGTTTCATTAACAAGATGAATGATGAAAGTATATTAATCACTATTGATGTAACCAACCGTCTTATTAAATAAGAAACACAGAAACAATGTTAAAGAGAAAGCCGAGAGGTCAGAGCTCAGAGCTAAAATCTCACCCTTCCGCCTGTGGTGTCCCAGCTTCCCGAAAGAGCGCTACTTCCTGTCTGTACGTCTTTTTTATAGTATTATTGTTCTGCCTTCTCATTGGTTGTAAACCCAAACACGTGACTGCCTCATCACTGTCTGAATGTACAGCCCCCTAGGTCTTAAAGGCATATGTCTCCAATGCTGGCTGTATCCCTGAACACACAGAGATCTATGGGATTAAAGGCGTGTGCCACCACCGCCACACTCTATGGCTCTAATAGCTCTGACCCCCGGGCAACTTTATTAACATACAATCAAAATCACATTTCAGTACAATGAGAATACCACCACAAATCACATACCAAAGTTTTTTGTTACTCAATAAAAGACTTATAGCTGAGCCAGACATGGTGTTGAATGTCTGTAATTCCAGAACTAAGAAAATCGAAGAAAAGAGAATCAAGTTAAAAGTCATCCTCAGTTACATAGTAAATTCTAGAATATCCTGGGATGTATGAGTCCATGCCTCCAATATGCTTCTTCAAAAACGATGAATAACCAAAGAATATGAAATACCCTCAGAAGGATGCTTAGTGCTATAATATCAAAGATACCTTTGGGTGGCCAATAATGATTTTTAATTGAGAATATAGAGAAAGAGGGGGTGTGATGATGTAAATACAGAAAAGAAGTATAAATTTTTAAATATAATTTAATAAAAATGAAAGTAAACAAAAAGACTTTGAACATAAATGTGCGTATAAACACCAATCCAGGTCTATCTGGATTAAAGCAGTTCCAATAAAACACCAGAGAATTAATAGTACTTACTAAAGATGTGGAGGATTCTGTATTAGACTCCTTATTTACACTTTAGCTTTAGGTCATGAGGAACTCTGGAAGTCTCATGGAAGGGATAAATATGAAGTTCCACACTACACTTAAGAGGCTTGTGGAAGTAGTTATGAGTACCCCAAGATGAACTATTTAAATATTGCAACAAACAGTATAATTTTACTGATTTAGCCAAATTCTCCTTTGGGAGAAGTATCAATAAGGGAGTGCCTCAGGGATATGTATATAAAATCTCCAAGGCAAAACTCCTAATATGAATGCCAGCAATTTTAAAGGAGGAAGTAGAAATATCTGGGTAGCTTTTGAGTTACTCTTCTAATTTAACACGAGACAGTTCACTGCCAACACCAGCCTCTACCTTAAGCCATCTCCACATCTACAGGCCTAGCTCCAGATTGGTGGTCTTAAAACCCATCTTCATGGAGAGCCTCCCTTGGTGAGATGTGCCTTTTGTCTCCTATTCTTCTCTCTACCTGTGTTCATCTCTGAACTCATAAACCCAGCCCAAGACAGACCCATAGTTTCAAAGCCATCTTTCCTTATTCCAATTAAATAGCCTATCATCAGCTTCCTGGCACAGTTTAAGTCAGTCCTCTCCTCCACTGGCACAATATAAAGAAGGCCAGATTATCACATCAGACACACAACAAAGAAAGAAGCCCACAAGTACAGGACAAATTGCAAAACCATAAACAACAGGAATAGCCAAGACAGTATGCCTCCCATCAAACCCACTGGTCCTATCTAAGTGTTCTTTAATATGAATCACTTAGATGGACCCCAGGAGACAGAATTTAAAAGAATAATCATAAAATTTATCAAAGAACTTAAAAAGAATCCAGTAACATCATTGAACTCGAAGAGGGTAAGAATAAACACTTGAATGACTTCCAAGAAGATGCAAATACATAGCTGAATTCAATAAAGAAATAAAAAACATTGAAGAGACCATGATCTGAAATGAAGATGGAACTGGAAAACTCAATATTCCAACTAGAAAGCTCAGAAGAAAGCCTTACAAGTAAAATGAATCAAACTTCAGAAAGAATATCAGGTCTTGAAGATAAATCAGAGGGTAAGCAAATGGTATTAATAGTTAAAAAAAAAAGCACAGGAAAGAGCATGCAGAAAATGTGGACACTATCAAAAGACCAAATCTTCCACTTACAGGCAGAATTGAGGGAGAAGAATCCCAGGTCAGTGATAGAGACAAGATATTTAACAAGATAATGGAAGAGAACATCCTCAAATCGAAGAAAGACATTCATATAGATACAAGAAGCATCAGGAACTTCAACTAGACAAGACCCCAAACAGGAAAACAAACAAAAACACCACTCCATGGCATGTTATCTTAAACACTAATCATGTACAACAAATCAAAACCACCAAAAGCTGTTGTTGCTTATTTTTTCTCTTTTGGGGGTCCTCCACACAGCTCCCAAATAAATCACTCACCTGGAGGCTTATTCTTAATTATAAATGCCTGGCCTTAGCTTGGCCTAGTTTCTAGCCAGCTTTTCCTACCTTTAAATTTTCCCATCTATCTTTTGCCTCTGGGCTTTTCCCATTCTCTTACTTTTGTAAATCTTACTTTTTCTCCTTGGCTTGCTGTGTAACTGGGTGGCTGACCCCTGGAGTCCTCCTCCTTCTCTAGCTACTACTTCCTTTCTCTCCTCCATCTCTGTGAGTTCGAGGCAAGCCTAGTATACAGAGTGAGATCAAGACAGGCACCAAAACTACACAGAGAAACCCTGTCTCCAAAAACAAACAAAAAGCAAAACAAACAAATAAACAAACAAAATAACCCCTAAATGCATTCCTTACATTTTAAGTTCTCAAAAGTGATGTGAAGGAATGTCTATAATTATCTAATAATACCATGCATATACATGTATGGAACATGGTTAGTGTCCAAGGCTTATGTAATACTAAATTTAAAGCAGTTTTCTCCTTTTGTTCCATTGACATATCTTTCCATTTGTATATCTCTCGCTCTCTTTCTCCTGCACTCCCCCCCTGTGTTTGTGTGTGTGTGTGTGTGTGTGTGTGTGTGTGTGTGTGTGTGTGTATGTGTATATGTGCTTGTGAGTATGATAATGAACACCTGGACATACACAACCAGTTAGTAAAATAAAATATTTGTTTAAAGAAAATGTGCATTTCATGTTTTATCTTTTTTTGTCACTCATAGATTTAGAGGTTAATAATGTCTACTGTGAATATTTAGATTTGTCATAAAATGTGCATATGCAAAAATTTATAGTTCTTTTAAAATGTCTTTTATATTTATATGTATGGGTTAATATTTGTTTATTTTATGTACGAGTGCTCTTTCTGCATGTACATCTTTATGCCAGAAGAGGGCACTAGATCTCATTACAGATGGTTATGTGCTACCATGTGGTTGCTAGGAATTGAACTCAGGACCTCTGGAAGAGCAGCCAGTGCTCTTAACCACTGAGCTGTCTCTCCAGATCAATATAAGACTTTATTTCTGAGGGGGAAAAAAGCAAACAGGCATTCCTATCCTAATATTTGACAAAAGAGCCTTCAAACTAAAAGTAATCTGAAAAGTGTATTTGATTATTATCAAGGGATCAAACCTGGAAAACATCATAATATTAAGCGTAGTAACTAAATTGAAAACACTGATTAACACTAACCCAATGATTGTAGGCAATTTCAACTTCCCACTTTCTTGAACAGCTAAGCCATCAGAAAAAAAAAACACACAGAGAAACATCAGAATTTAACATGTTACATCACATGGACAGATATCTACAGAATTCTGCCCCCCCTCAATGCCAAAGAATATACATTGTACTTAGCAGCACATGGAAAATTTCCTAAAATAAACCACATGTAGAATTGCAAAATAAACCTTGACAAATGCAGAAAAATTGAAATAATTTCATGTATGCTATCTGAACGTTATGGGAAAAAAACTTAAAGTTGACAGCACACAAAACTCCATCAAATGTTATAACTCACAGAGATTACAAAACTCATTATTTCAGGTAGAATGAGTCAAAGAAGAAATCAAGGAAAAAATGAAAATATTCCTGAAACTAAATGAAAATAAAAACACATCACACCAAAACCTCTGGGACACATACAAGCAGTTCTAAGAGGGAAGTTCATAGCCCTAAAAGCTCACATTAAGAGATCAGAAACTGTATCAATAAATGATTTAATGATTCAACTCAAGAGTTAGGAAAACAAGAAAAATTCAAACTCTGCAGGTGGCTAGAAATAAAAAGAAAACAGAAATTAATGAGCTAGAAACAAAGAAAATAATATAAAGGATTAATAATTGAAGAGTTTGTTCTTGGAGTAGAAAACCAATATTGACAGACCCTTTGGCCAACTAACCAAAATAAAGAAACAGACGACTCAAATTAACAGAATCAGTAATGAACAGGGAAATATTGCAACAGATACAAAAGAAACACTGGGTAGTAAACAAAAGACATTTTAACTATTTAATAAAAGCATTTGTATCCAATTATGATGGTCTCCACCTGTAATTCTAGCCTTTGAGAGGCTGGAGCAGGATTATCATATTTCTAGGCCAGTCTGGGCTCCATGGTAAAATGTTATCTAAAAACTATAAAATCAAGAAGTTGTAAAGGTAATTAGAAACATAGATCTTCTAAGAATTGATATTTAGGCTAAGTGTCATAGCACAAGAGTGTAATTCTGTCCATCTAAAAGTATACCCAGGAGGATAGTGACGTCAAAGCCAGTCTAGGGTTCATAGTAAGTTTAAGACTAGCCATGGCTTAATAGGAAGACATATACTAAAAATATTCAGGTTTAATAAAGATATTATAAAATGATTTTTTTTCCTTTTTTGTTTCTTCCCCACATTTTACCAACAGAAAAAAATTGGTAAAATAATAATTTATATAAATTCTTTTAGAATTTCATACAATGTTTTTTTGGCTTTGCTGTTTAAAGTTTTTCCATTTTTCTTTATTAAGAAAATTTCTACTCACTCTATATACCACCCACAGATCCCATCTCCTCCCTCCTTCCATCTCCCAGCCCTCCCTCTCAAGCCACCCCACATGTATTTTGATCATATCCCACCTCCTAAAACATTTCCCACGTCTAGCCTGTCTTCACTACCCACCGAACTCTGTGTCCTCTTTTAAAGCAAAAAACAAATAAACAAAAATTATCAATTAGAGTTAATACTTTCCATATGCTCTTGAAGTACAGTCTTCCACTGGAGTCTGACCAATCTACCAGGGTCCATACTCTTATTTAGGAAATACCAAGTCAAAAGTGGATATGAAATAAGGGTGGCCAGCATTGTCTACAGTAAATATTAAACCCTACCTTTCAAGATACATTTTCATCAATACACTTTAGAGTATCTCTGTTCTTGTTAATACATCATAACCAGCTTTTCGGTGAAAAACACACAATACACAAATATGTACACATGTACACACACATACACACACACACACACACACACACACACACACACACACACACATCCATATGAGACTCAGCAATAGACAAGGCAAATGAAAACATGGTCTGATAAAGGAACATTTCAAAACTAGTTTCAGAAATGTTGATGAGATCTTTTAGTTACAAGACAATGAAATCATGCTGGAACTGTGCTGGATGCTTCCTACTTGCTGGCTAGCTTTTGTAATGGCAGAAAGTGCTATATAAAACACCAGGTGAGAATTCGTATCAATAGTCTTATTTAACTTTTGAGCCTATGTGTTAGATTATCAATCTGGTAAAATATGCCCACAGGTGTAATGCTGGTAAGGCTATTGTGGGTGTAACCATTTACTTTCTGACTGGATGTGATACCACTCTACAGGAGGGAATTAATGCCTGTACTGTAACCCTAGATAAAGGGAATTACTTGGAAGCCATGGGAATAAATGGAAAAAACGCAGTTCAAGAAGACATTGAAACTCTGTTGTTTAAATTTGATATTTTATCCCTACTCTTCAACTTGTACTTTTTCTACTGGCCTAACTTAGATTCCTTGGTCATTTTATTACATCATTGTGCTCATTCAGTATATCTTTTTTTAAATTTAAGATGTCTTTTAAGTTCAAAAGATGTATCTTTGTATGGTTTGTACTGCTTCTTTGAGAAATTATCTTTTACATTTGTTTTCAGAGCATTTCTTTGCTTTCACTTAATGACATATAATAGTGAAACCTGTTTGACAATAATGACCAGTCTAACAAGATATGCCTTTTGGTGCAGTATTAGCAGAAATGTTTGGAGTATAACCAACCACTTTATGATTGAATTCAAAGCCTGATCCACAAGACAGAACTCATGTCTGGTACTGCGAAGTAGGACAAGAATCTTTGATTGACTAGGTCAGGCTGAAGGGAAGACCTTAAGAACATTCTTCTGCTAAATGGACATAGTAATAGCTACTCCCTAAATCCTTATCTTTATAGTAGATAGCAATTAATACTGAGACCCACAGCTCATCAATGTGAAGAGCATAAGAGACCATAGAGTACTTAGCTTTAACACCTATATCACAACTCTTCCAGAACCCCATTCCAGTGATCAACAAGGTAGAGGGGATGGAAAGATTGGAGAAGCCAGAGGTAGTGTATGTACTCATTGAAACTGTATTTTCCAGATATTACAGAGCCATTGCACACATGAGCTCATGGGTGTTGTGAATAAACACACAAGACCTGCACAAGACTAAGCCAGCCCAAACTCCAGCAGGATGGGGGAGGGGTTCTTGGACTCCCACCCCTAATTAAAAGGCTTCAGGCAGTACTAAGTGGAGTGAGTACATCAAGAAAGAGAGTGTATGATGTTAGGAGGGAAATTAGGGTGGTATGGGAGTAGTTGGAGAGGAGGGAGTAGGAGTGTATTTGATGGAATCACATCATAATCAGGCATGAAACTAAATAAATACTGTAAAGTTTAAAGCTATTTTAAGGTCTTTGACAATACTTAGATCTATTTTATCTCAAAGCTGGTGTCTATGTATTTATTTTATTTTGAGATTCTAATATATTTTTCTGTTTCTTAGTTGGTAGAGTAATTTTGCATTGCACCCTTGACATTTGAATAATGTGAAAAAGCCTTTGTTTCCACATAGTTGAGGACAGCCCCGAATGCCTGCAATCCTAGCACAAATGATAAGGAATTACAAGTCTGGAGCCATCTGAGATATCAAGGCCAGTTGAAGCTGAATCTCTTTCCAAACCCCAGGAACTAGGTTGTAGTTCAATGGTAGAATGCATGGCCAAAGGCATGGATTTGATACTCAGCAATGTCAAAGAGAGAAAAAAAAAATTAACTCTTGAGTATCTTATTTCTTGTTGTTGCTATAGTTACTCATGCAATTCTATCAGCAGGAAATGGTCCTGGCTAGATTCAGACTTCAAAATTAGTCTTGTCTCCTTTTTGAGGGATTCCAGTGCCAGTTCATTTTTCCATAGACTTTAATTAATGTTTGGGTTCTCTTTATATGCCACTTAAGGGTAGGTTTGAAACGCAGCCGAATTTTACATTGCAATTGTTGGGTATTATGGTATATATTGTGGATATACTTCATGCACATTTACTTTAAAGAGTGAGCACTTAACTTCTATTAGCTCAAACTCTGAATCAGTCACCTCCTTTGATTACTTTTTTTCTTTCAAGAGTTTCTTTAAAATCCTCTAAAGGACCCATATTTTTATGTATATTTAAAGAATCCATATTTTTATGTCTACAAAGATGGACCTTTCTAAAACATTTTAGCTCCCTAAATGCTGGGCAGGTCCCAGTACTTGAATCAGGTAGTCAGATAAAAGAAAGATGTATAAATTATGAGTTTTCTGCTTGCATTTTGCATAACAAAAATACCCTTTATCCCAGTTATCCCACTGAGAGTCGAGCTTTCTGTCCTAGTTACTTTACAGAACTGGTGTGTTGGATGGAGATTGCCGTAAGGGGAGCTATGAGAATAAGTAATAGAAATGGAGAGTTACGAAGACAGGAGTATATATGAGTATATATGCTATACAGTTACTGGGTCAATCGGCCCTGGAGTTATAACTGCAATTAAAACTTAAATAAACAAAACAACTACAAGAAAAAAACCTCTCATCTTCACCACCAGACTTCTCCAAGTTTTAATTCCCTGCCTCAATGTGCCAATTGTTAGCTTTTTAAAGTTCTTTGTCTTAGGGTTTAGATATAACCAATATATTTCAGTAGGCTTATTCATTATGAGTGAAAACTGGTGTTATATTTAGGAAGTGATCTCCTATGCCAATGCGTTCAAGACTCCTTCCTATTTTCTCTTCTAGCAGGTTCAGAGTAGCTGGATTTATATTGAGGTCCTTGATCTACTTGGACTTAAGTTTTGTGCACGGTGACAGATATGGATCTATTTGCAGCCTTCTACACGTTGATATCCAGTTATGCCAGCACCATTTGTTGAAGATGCTTTCTTTTTTCCATTGTACCCTTTTGGCTTCTTTGTCAAAAATTATATGTTCATAGGTGTGTGGGTTAATGTCAGGGTCTTCAATTCGATTCCATTGGTCCACATGTCGGTTTACATGACCCATATATTTGTAAGTAGCAAAGTTATTTTATAGGATAAATCCATAAGTAATACATGAAGATATCACAAAGGCCAAAACCTAACTCTTTTCCTATGCTAATAGTTCGTGAGTGATCTCTAATTATTTTCACTATCAGCAATCCATTAGTGTAAAAAAGAAAAAAAAAAAACATTGTCACTAGTGCCCAGCTGTTGAAGTAGAGAAAACTTACATAAACTCTATTTTCCTTTCTATTTAATAAGAAAGCAGCTCTGATTTTATTTCAAGTTGAATGCAAAACAAAAGGAGAAAGTTTTATCTCAAGATTAACCGCAGTTAAGAAACAACATGCAGGAAAATGCAAAGTTCTTATGATTTATTGCCAATCTAAGTTGGCAATGACTTTGCAGTTTTCCGGTCATCTTCTATTTTAGAAAGACATTTTCTAAACAATTGCTTATGCAATGTATCTGGAATCTGAGGTGACAAGGAGTCATTGTGCAATTTCTTTGAAGCTGGAGATCTCATAATGGAAAAGACACACCTCAACAGGCATGGTAAAATTTCAGATGATCAAATAACACATAATGATATTTCGATTTTCAGAATGTAACTGCGAACATTTTCTTAGTGGGTAATTTCTATAAATGGCCATATTATCAAGTCTGTGTGCTGGTATTTTGTTTATCAAACAAAACTTTTTTTAGTAACCCTAGAAGTAAAAAATATACACTAGATGTCTATATTTATTTTCATTGAAACATTGGTTAGAAAAATTGACAGAAGTTTGTTTTACCAAGTTTGAAAAAAATGAATATTTATTTAGGCAAGGTATTCTCTAACTATTTTTATTAAGTTTTGCTTATTGACAACTTTTAGGGTCGGCTAATATATATCATTCGATGTTTTTTTTTTTTCATTCAAAATATCATTGATTAGGATAGATGTGTAGGTAAATTGTAGAGAGTATGATTAACAAGCATGAACCTCTGGGATCCTGTTATATCACTGCAAAATATATATGCATGTATATACATTCATGCATGTATTTACCATGTACTATTTGTCCATGAGAAGTTCTTGTAAAGAATATTAAAGTAACACTGAAGAATATAAAATGTAGTGTAGACTGGGAGATGGCTCAATGGGTAAGAGCACTTGCTGTTTAAGCAAGAGGACCTGAATTCAAACCTCTAGCACTAAGTGAAAATGTTGTGGCTGGCAATGTCTTTGTAGCAGTCTTGGGAGCAGAGACAGGAGAATCACTGGAACTTGCTGGCCTCCACCTGTAAATAGAGTGAGAGATCCTGCCTCAAGGAAGAAGGTTGAGAGAAACAGAGTAGATCATGTCAAATCCTTCTCTGACCCATGAATGCAACAAACGTATATATACTCTGTCTCTGTCTGTCTGTCTCTCTCCCCTCGCTGTCATACACACACAACACAAAAGTCATAAAATGTAATTGTGTTGTGTTATTTTAGAAATGAGAAAAGTGAACAGATTTTCCAAAGGATGTCAGAGAATTAAGCCTCAGCTCAATAATAAAAAAAAAATATGTAAGCAGTACCAAAGACTTTCCTAGAGATAGAAAAAACAGCATTCCTTGTTGAAGTATCAAAACTTTTCTAGAAAATACACAGGACATTACATTGGAAGAGGCTTCAGTGATCACTGTCCTGCACACTACAAATTCCTTCCTCACTTTTCTGTGAGGATAGGGAATGTTTGAAATTGGACCGCTAAATGACAAAACAAAGATAGGTATTAGCATAGAGTTGGGAAAGGGTCTTTGACAGTGTCATGTCACAGTTTGATTCTCAAAGGAACTGCTGCTTTTCCTCAGGTGTGTTAGGAGTATGTTCCATTTAAAGGTGAGAGGACAGGAGGTGAACAGGTTGATCTGCGATCACATGCTCACCTGAAGCCTCCTAACTCATTCGTTAGGCCACACAGATGAAAGCACAATAAAAACCCATCATATATGAGATTCAAACTGTGATGTTCTAGTTGTTGCCTCTGATACAATAAGGTGTATATGTTTTCTTGAAGAGAAAATTGGAGTCCAAATTGTACTTAATCTAATATTAACTTGTTTAATTAGGTGTCAGCAAGAATTGGAACCTAAATCACCCAATGACCCTGAACAGTGCTTTCTCTACTATTCCTCCCAAAACATATTTTCTCTATTACTATATTTTGAATAACACAGCAATTAAACAAGAAATAATTGAAATAAATTCGTAAAATAATTGGACACACAGTTAACTTAAGATTACATTTTTACAGACAGAGCATTGGTAAAAACATAACAGAATTTTGGGAATAACTTATGTTACAGAAAACATCCAGGGCCGGGAGGTGGTGGCACACAACTTTAATCCCAGCACTCAGGAGGCAGAGGCAGGCAGACCTTTGTGAATTTGAGGCCAGCCTGGGCTACAGCATGAGTTCAAGGAAATTCACAAAGCTACACAGAGAAACCCTGTCTGAAACTCCCTCCCCCCCAAAAAAGAAGAAAACATCCTAAATAATTCCTTTGCAAATCAGATGCCTTCCAGTTCAGTGTTAGTGCTAGATTTATTTCTGAAAAATATATTTAAACAGACACTGTATGTAATAGTGCCAAAGGAGATCTTTTCTACATATTAGTGTTTATAGATATGATTTATAAAATTTCATGCTTCTACGTAAGACCTTATATGTGAACAACATTATATATGGGCTTCTACACTGAGTATAAGGAGGTTATCATGTAGGCCTTCCAAATCTTGACATGCCTAATCACTTTCAGTTAATTAAAACAGACACAAAATACAGCTCTTGGAATAGAGCCTTTTATAAAGATAATTGCCTCACGTGAATTATTTGGACATTACAAAACCTTAGTTATCTTCCTACTGTTTTAACTCAAAACTCTTATGCTAAATCAGACTCAAAATCAGTGTTGTGGCAGCTTTCTTCTAGGCTCTGTCATTCTCCCTTCGCTTCAGTGGGCTTGGTCTCTTTGCTCCCTTGTTCTAATTCATAAGTCTCAATTATATGTTCATTTAATATTTACTGATATTGCTACTAGGCCTCAAGGACACTAAGACTTGAAAAGTATACTAATATAACTTAGGGTCAAGTTATAGAGCACGGTATATAAGTAAATAAAAGGCGTAATGTTAGAGCAGAGATGTGCAAAAGGTATTAAGTCCCATGGGAGATGGAGTAGCTAGCTTTAATTGGTTGAATCAGAGAGAGCTGAGCAAAGGAAACTTGTTCAAACTCAATCTAGATTAATTTAACTTGAGTGACTAATTTTCCTGAGCCAGCAAATGGGAAATGCATTCAGATAGCAGAAAGACCCATGCTCAAGTGAGGATTTTGAGAAGATGGACTTGGTCTCATTCATTTCCTTATACGCGTCACCCAGTTCTGTGTCAGAAATATCACAGGTTTCTTAGAAATATCATAGGTTTTACAATTGTTTGCTGTAAAAAATACAAAAGTAAATGTGTGTCAGGTGCTGTAGACATTTGGATTTTATTAAAGCAAAATGTTAATGTGAGGAAGAGGGAAACATGCTATAATTATACGTAAATTGGAATAGATTACTCAAGCTAAAGAGTTTGACTTTTATGGAATGATCTAATAAAAAAAATGTCCAGGTCACAATATAATGTTGACTGATATGAGCAGAGCAATAGTTGGGGAGAAAATAAGACAGTGGCTTTTAAAAGCAATCTTAGTAACATACAATATAGTTTTATGAAGTGAAGTAAATTTTATGAATGGTAATGAAAAAGGATACAATAAGTAGGGGAAGTGCTTGTTGATAATAGGAATCTATCATAATAATACTTGGAGGAATTTTAAAACTGCTAAATGAAGATTACGGAGATTAAAGGTGAGATGGGAGGGTTAGAGAGAGATCTTAGCAGTTAAGAGCTCTTGATGATATTGTAGAGGAGTCTGTTTCAGTTCCAAGCACCCACCTGGTGGTTTACAACCATGTATATCTCTAGTTCCAGGGAATCCAATGTCATCTTTTAAACTCCACCAGCATGAAGCACACACGTGGTATACATACATACATGCAGGCAAAATATTCATACATATTGTTTGAATGAGAATGGCCCTCATAAGTTCATATATTTGAAAACATGTTCCATAGTTGTTGGAACTGTTAGGGAAGGCTTAGGAAGTGTGGCCTTGGAGAAGGTGTGTCACTGGAGGTGGGCTTGAAGGTTAAAATGACTACACCACTCTCAGTTAGTCTCTCTCTCTCTGCTTTGTGCTTCTTGTCTCAACATATGAGTGCTCAGCTACTCTTCCAGCTCCATGCCTTCCTATCTACCATGCTCCTTGCTATGACTGTCACAGATTCACCCTTTGATATGTAAGCAAGGTCTCAGTTAAATGCTTTCTTTTATAAATTGACTTGGTCCCGGTATTTTGTCAAGGCAATAGAAAAGTAACTAAGATACACATAAATAAAAGTAGTTTTCAAAAGAAGAGATGGGCTAAAAATATTCTAAAGGTCTATTCCAGGACATAACTCCTATAGCTAGTTTGGTAGGAAAATCAATTAAGAAAGTCACATTCTTAGATGGAGCATGCAAACGGATAACGATTTTATTTAAGTAGGAGAAGAAAAAATGATTTTAGGAATTTTTGAGAATATTTTCTCTACTTTTTATTTTTGACAATTTCATACACATATACAATATATTCTGATTATATTTACTCCCAAAACCCTGTGGAATTCCCCCTTACTTTCCTTCTGAATTGTTTCCTACCAAGTCCCGCAGTAGCTATACCATTAGGGAAAATGACAGCCAAACTTCCAGGAATTAATAACCATTAATTAACAATCAATCATTAACCATTAGCTCCTGAGGTATGGGTTGATCCTTATGAGTGCCTCCTATATCCATGGTGGGAAGTTGCAGGGCTCAGCCTTATGCACGTGTCAATAGCTGCTATGTGTTCAAGGTTGCAACAGCAATGTCACATATGGATGACAGTGTTTCATGACACTTTCCTATTTTCAGACTCTTAAATTAGAGCTAACATGAAATAAAGCAAATTGATATTGAATATTTTAGAACTTACAAAGAGGCAGGATCTTTCCCTTAGAGGGTTACTAAATATTTTCTATTCAACTCTCTCTAAATGTCTTACCTTCCCTGTTCTGCTCAGCTGTTGCTTTAGGAGACAGAGTTTTATGTATCACATCACTGCACACTCTTGTCCTCATTTTACACTTGGGATTATCCCATAACATGAGGCAAGAAAAGACAAGAAGCCAGATGCACTGGTGAATTTGTGTAATTATTTTCCTGATTCCTGATTATATTCTTATATAATAGAAGGCCTGATTATATTGTTCTATTGAAGCCCATCAGTCTCTCCTGCAATCCTTATGTTCTCACTGATCTCTACGCATGGTCAAGCCCTCTCTTGAGATTTTCCTAAATGTGTTCTCCCCTCATTTTCTTCAAACCTAGTAGCTGTCATAACTTTCATGTTCTGCTGCTTCAGAATACGTCACCATCTCTAGTAAGCCCTTTTATACTTTGCCCACAGCAAGTTGGTAGCAACCACTGTTATCCCAGCAAGAAACTAAAGCAGGAAGATAGCAAGTTCATGGCCAACCTGGGCTTCAAAGAAAGTCTTGTCTCAAAGAAGACAAGTGGTGGTGCTCACCTTTAATCCCAGCACTTGGGAGGCAGAGCCAGGCGGATCTCTGTGAGTTCGAGGCCAGCATGGGCTACCAAGTGAGTTCCAGGAAAGGCACAAAGCTACACAGAGAAACCCTGTCTCGAAAAACCAAAATAAATAAATAGATAAATAAATAAATAAAATAAAGCAAGGAAGAAATCAATAACATTACAAAAGAGAAGTAATTTATCAACAGATGTATCATAATCTCAATGTTAATTTCTCCTTCCTCCATTCTTTGATTGTGGCTATTTTTTGATGGATGTTATCAACATTTCAAGCATTTTGTAAACTTGCTTAAAGTAAATTAGAAAGCAAAAGATCTCCAAATCCAATATAATAAAGGTAGTAACATTTCTGGAAATAAATAGATGAAGTTATTATAAAATTGTAGTCAATGACTCAAGAGGGCCTACAGCATTAAGAAAAATAAAATTATATTTTGAGAGAAGAGTTGAAAATCCAAATGAATGAGTTACAAGGAAAATAATTTATTTTTATGCAGAGTAGAGGTTTGAAGACAAATCATTTAATTTAAATTGAAAAATAAATAAGAATTCATTACGTGAAATATGATCCATTTTCCAACACTGACACTGTACCTGCTTATAATGTTGTCACCCTGCTCACAGCAGAGCAAGTCTGTAATTATCTTAGTTATCTAAATTAGTTATCTTATTTATCTAAGTTAGTAACCAAGTTTCAGTCCATACCACAGTTTTACACCAGAAATGTTTTTTTTAAGTGCTAATTAAAGGGAAACAAGCCTAGTTCCACACATCCTTCTTATTTCCAAAAACAAAAGTGATTTAAAAGTGTGACTCATCTCTAACAGAGCAAAAGTCACAGATTAAAGTCCCTTAAAGTGGCTACCCCATGATCCCTTGACCATCTAAAAGGGTAACTGGAAATACTTGAACTATGAAGAATCTGTGAGATGTAGGAATGTGTTAAAGCTCAAGTATTTAAAATAATATTAAAAGTTAATATAAGCAAAAATTAATGAAAGATGAAAATAACAAATTATAAACACAGAGGTTTATTGGTGTTCATTTATTAAGTATAAGCTTTCTTATAAAGCAGGAGTGTTTATATGTGTCTATATAACAGGAAAGGGGTAGTCTATTTTTACATTACTTATAAACAGAGAAACATGATTTGCAAATGTCTGATTTCATATTCTCATCTGCAAAATCACTGTCTAATCTATTACTAACCATATGAAAAAGCTCATGACTTTCTTATGCATTCTTTGTGTTTAATGTCTGCTATACTTAAAAGCTGTTTTTCTTCTGTGATTATCAGTTTTATATAACATTTATCACAGTGTATAGGTCATTTCATGTTTGTTTTCTCAAACTTCTCCATTTCTATTTTGGAATGTGTAAAACTATCACACGGTTAGAAATGAAAAACATTGACTAGATTTTCTCCAGACTGAGTTGGTGTTCACAACTCAATAAAATAGGTAGGAAGATGTTTTTCAAGATTTGGCTATCAGACAATGAAGGGTGGCAGTGACATCAAAGAGATAAGAAAGGCTAGAAACTGCTCCCATTGGTCAGAGCAGAACAACTCATGAGATGCACTTCTTCCCGAAGTAGGACAGATTATCTCTAGATTAATTGGTGTTCTCTGGTCCTTTTGAAGAGGAAAAACAAGACTGGAAAATGCAAAACAATTCCAAGTAACTTAAAAGCATATTAGAACAAAACTTAAGAAATTCTATTGGAATATAAAATACAGAGCATTAGTCAAAGGCAAAATTTACTGTTCCTGAATGTAATAAATGTCATAAAACATATGAAAAGACAAAGAAGCATGATAAAAAAAAAAAACGAAAAGGAAAATTTAAGCTCAAACTGGCACTTTTGCATCACTGTGTTCTTTTTTTTTAATAAATTTATTTATTTAGTTTATGTCTGGGCCACAGTTTCCCCTTTCTCCTCTTATCCCATTCTGTTCCCTCCAGCTCCCTCTCTTCCTCCCCTCAGTTTACTCCTCCTCTGTTTCTGTTTAAGAAAGAGCAGGTCTCAAAAAACAATGGCAAATCAAGTTTCAGTAAGACTAAGCACTCCCTCTGCCCCATGTATTAAGGCTGGACAAGGTGATCCAGTATGAGGAGTAGGGTCCCAAAAATCAGTGAAGGAGTCAGAGACAGCTCCTGATTCCATTGTTAGAAGTCCCACAAATAGACCAAGCTACATAACTGTAACATATATGCAGAGTGCCTAGGTCAGTCTAATGCAGGCTCCCAGTTCTCACCACATAATGTTAGTTATAGACTTTTTTTTCCTTTTCTTTTCCTTTTTATGGATTTTACTGAGATTCTCTTTGACCTAATAAATGCCTACTTTTCAAGATATCTTGTGATCATCCAAAGAAGTTAAAGAAGACTTACCCTCCATTGTTAGTTTATCTCTTTTTGTTGTTGTTTTTGTTTGTTTATATGTTGTTTTTTTGAGACAGGGTTTCTCTATAGCCCTGGCTGTCTTCGAACTCACTCTGTAGACCAGGCTGGCCTTAAACTCAGAGATTTGCCTATCTTTGCCTGAGTACTGGTATTAAAAGTGTATGCCACCAAGCCCAGTAGTTTATCTTGTTTTAAGCAATTTAAATACATAACCATGCATTTTTCTGGCCAAGGTGACAAATGTAACATGTGAAAGTTAATATCTTGATATGCAAAAATCTTATGAAATGATTAGCTACTACATAACATGTATGTATACAAAATATGTAATTTCCATTTGTATGTGTTTGTGTTTGTATATGATCACAGGATTTAATATCTGTCCTCTCGGAAAATGTCAATAGGGATATCATATTTTCTCCCCTTTATACTCTGGACTGTCAGTATTAGTGTAGTTATTCAGTCATGAGGAATGAAGTTATAATAGAGTTCTCCCACATCAATACAGACACTGTGCATCCACATGTACATATCATTTACATATTGTAAAGGAATCACAGGCTTTTCAAAGGTAGGTAAACCTTTATACTAAACTAATCAACACAGTGTTGAGGTGAGATTACAAGAAGTCATTTCTCTCCTATTCTCTCTTGACTATTCAGGTCTTTGTTTCTATATCCTGCTGTATGTATAATTTTGAAAATGCATCTCAGATACTTGACATTCTCCCAGCAAGATTTTGTTATAAATTTCCAACTTTTAAATGATTTCTTATTTAATTCAAACCAGAGAATGCTTGTGAATTCATATTGTTGTCACCACCAGAAGAAAATTCATCTGACACATTAGAAAGTTTCATTATAATTTTGATGTGCAGATTTTAGATGCACAGAACGTAGAAATCAAAGCAGTGATAGTTCACAATGTTGATTCTAATGACCTCATTAGCACAGAATCCAAGAACATTGATGTGTTAAAGAAAATTTATACTCCATCTGTCTTTATTAGTGAATCATGAGATAATTGCCTTAATGATGAATCCACAAATGAAAACGAAAATGGTGCTACAACTTTGCAGTTCCAAAATAAGTCTTCTTTAAGAATATTATCTAATTCCCTTTCTCATCATAGTGGACATCTACCAATCTTAGTAGTCACTTACATGACCGCAGATTTCTAAGAAAGACAGGGCTCAAAGGACTCTTTAGTCGTCGACTCAAAAGATACTTTCTAAACATATGGATATGAAGTAGAGACAAGCTCAAAATCTTTCCTTGGTTATTCATACAAATGTGTGGCTCTTCACTGAGCTGAAGCCAAATGTACCCATCCCATATGCAAAGAAAAGTGGCTTCTTACAATGTCTCAGACTGATGCAGACAGCAGCTATGAGGAGGAAAAAAGTGTCAGGACACACTACTTTACATAGACCTCTAGTATCTATCAGTTCCCAGTCATTTGGAGTTTTGTTAGAATCTCACTCATTTTATAACATTCCAAAATCTTCAGATTAGCAAGGAAAATGACAATAAAATTATTGAGAAATGAGGTAGAAAGCAAAATTAATGAATATGATGCTGTGTTCCAATTGCAGCCTGGTGCTTAATGGGATCGCAGCACAACAAATGCTGTTTGACCTTGCAGGGGTGATTGGTTCATTTCCCTTTAAAATATTTATTTAGATATATAATGTAATTATTTTGCTGTCTTCAGAGATTTCTGTGGAACTAATTTATTTTTCAGTTTTCCAGCTTAACCACATTTCTAAAACTGGATTTTTGATCTAGTTGTCTTTCTGTAGGAGTGTACTTTGGTTCACTGGTGAGTAATAACAGGATGATGTCATAACTATAGCATGAAATAAAGCTGCAACATTTTCTTAACCCTTTAATATATGTCTGGCCTGCCAAGGTGTTCCCACTGGAGCAATACTGACACAAACATAGGAGTAAACAACTTTCTAATTATATTTTAGTCCCATTAAGATGAAACCCATACTTGGTACTATAAATAGGCCCAGAAACTCTGGGTTAACAGGTCATAGACCCTAGGGAAGAACCTATTTTAACTATTATGCTAAATGGACAGAGCACTAAATCAACTCCTAATACATTATCATTATACCCATAGATTAATGTATCTCTCAATTTTCATCCAAGAAGCTTCTATTTACAATAGATGGTGGTTGACACAGACACCCACAACTGGCCAAAAGGCAGAAAACAAGAGTGCAGAACACTCAGTCCTAAATGGCACAGCTGTGTCACAAGCCCTCCTTCCAAGGTTCAGGTTTCATTGAGGAAGTGGGGACACAGAATGTAAGAGCCAAGGGCAGTAGAGGACAAGGAAACAATAGCCTCAGGATGCAACAGGACAGCTGCACATATGAACTCACTGTGATTGTGACAACATACAAAAGCCCGTGTACACTCAACCCAGACCAAGTCCCAGCTGTTGGCAGTTATTGGGAAAGAAAGGACCAGTTTTCTCTGTCTAGCCCAGTGGTTCTCAACCTTCCTAATGCCGCGACCTTTTAATACAGTTCCTCATGTTGTGGTGACTCCCAACCATAAAACTATTTTGTTTTACTTCATAACTGTAAGTTTGCTAGTGTTATGAATCATAATGTAAATATATGCTATGCAGGATATCTGATATGCGACCCCCAAGGGGTAGTAACCAACAAGTTGAGAATTGCTAAAGCCACGAACTTCATTAATAGTATTTTTTTTCCTTTTTAGCAAAACTAATACCTCATTGCTGCATTAACTTCTTTAGTTGATTAGTAAGATTTATTAATCACTGTTAATTTTTTTAGTTGTATTTTAAAAACATCTCCAGCTATGTTTCTTTCTCACTTTTCCAATTTCCATTTGATTCTTTGAAATTTAATATTTATGCACTAAAATTTTGTTTCCATTATTTATGAACGTCTGCTTTTATAATGTTGAGAAAATTGACAACATCTGTTTCACAATCCTAGTTTAGTAATTCAAGCACTGGCCAGCCTGCGGTCTGTGTCAGCTAATTTGTCTTCTCCTCTTGGGGACTAGGACCAGGTACAAAACCTGATTTGGTTAACATATGGGTTCAAGAGACTGTATTGTCAAGGCTTTCTTTTTTTATTATTTTATTTTATAATATAATTTAATTCTACATATCAGCCTCGGATTCCCTTGTTCTCGCCCCTCCCGCCCCCTCCCCTTCCTCCCAGCCCACCCCTCATTCCCATCTCCTCCAGGGCAAAGACTCCCCCGAGGATTGAGTCCTGAAAAAACAAGATGGAAAAAGAGAACCAACACTTGAAAGGATTGAGGATTGAGATCAACCTGGTAGACTCAGTCCAGGCAGGTCCAGTCCCCTCCTCCCAGGCTGAGCCAAGTGTCCCTGCATAAGCTCCAGGTTTCAAACTGCCTCAGTGAGCACAGGACCCGGTCCCACTGCCTGGATGCCTCCCAATTTGCTATCCTGAATGACTGATGACTTCCTGTATTGGTTCTTAGGTGACCTGCTTTCTCATTCTCCACATGTGTGCACACTTGTTCTTTGTCTCTTTTTTCTCTTTGCAATGTTCATGACTACACCAGACTCAATCTTTTTATTCCTCAGACTAGAATGCCTCCAATTTTTCTTACAAATCTGCATCAACTATGGTACTGAAAAAATAAAAACTGAGTTTATAGGATGCATCTGCCCTTGTCAGTCTGCAGACCCTCAAGTCAAATGTCTCTGCTTTTGTTTACTCCTTTATGACTTTGATTTATGTTCAGAGTATAATTGTAATTTATAGGAGAGGTTCATACTCAGTCATTATCAAGCACTTAGTCATTATTTTGTTCTTTATTTTATTTATTTGAATACATCTTCCCTGTGCTCCTTGCCAAATAATCGTCAATTTTTAAACATTCTTTTTTTTCTTCAATTTCAGTCCTAAGTTGAATCATCTCTTATTTCTTTTTGGTGGTGTGTGTCTTCTGATGGCTAGAAATTCTGATTCAAAGTTTTATTCTATATCTGTTTTGTTTCAGTTTTGCTTTGTGGTTTGTTTTAAGATTCTGCTTTGTTTCTTTCTGGATAAATTTTACCAGTTGAAAGAATGTGTTCCTTCTTTTAGTTTATTATGAAATGATAAAACTATTTTTATCATTATAGTTTTATATAGATGCAAGTTACACTTTTCCTTTTGTTTTTTATTTCTTTATGTTTTATTCATCTAATTAATTATTTTCATGTTTGTGCGCATGAGCTTGAGAGTATGCATAGCATATGCATTCAGGTTAACCTAGGTGGAGGTCACAAGACAACTTTCAAGTGTTGGTTCTCTTTTTCCATCTTGTTTTTTCAGGACTCTATAAGCAAACATTTTTCTCCAGTGGATGGGTTTGATGTTATGATTTTCTTTTTGTACTCTTGACCATTGGTGTGCTCTCTTTTCAGTTTTCATCTGTACCAAGTACTCAAGAAATGGAGCCTTCTTCTGAACTGCTTCTCTTGTTATCAGGCATATTATCTTCTAAAGATTGCTACTTGGCACAGCAAAAAGGCTCAGTGTATAAAATCTCTTCAGTGCAAGCCTGACAACGTGAATTCCTTCCCCAGAGCCCATGTAAAGGTGCAGAAAAGAATCGACGCCACAAAGACATCTTCTTACTCCAAATACCATATGATAATCACACAATACTCATAGTAAACTTTCAAATCTTCTATGAAGACTGCTACTTTTGAATTTTCACACTTCTGTACTCACTTTTTAAAAATCAATACTGCCCAGGTTTCTGGTCTAATAGCTGCTAGATTTATCTCAGTCCCTTCTTTCTGGAAAAAATAATTCCTTTTTTTTTTTTTTTTTTTTGAGAGCAATATGTTTCTGGTTCTGCCTCTTGAGCTTCCACTTCTGCCTTATTTGTAAAAGGCGAAAGATTTATACGATCTGAAGAGAAACCAGAGTATTCTTCTGCCTTATTTGTATGTTTTTCATTGATATATATAAAGGTTCAGATGATGTTAGCTGAATTCATCATATAGGAATTCAAAAGTTCCCATAGAGTTCTCTTTGTTCCCAATGTGCACAAAGTCTGTATTGTGCTTGTAAAATATATATTTATCTTAATGTTTTTGTTATTTTAATGTGATATCTCATTATGATGATTATACCTCTATTAAAGAAAAAAAAGAATGATAGACTACTCAAATTCAATCAAATCCTTCTTGTAATAAACTTACCCAAAAGAAAAACATTTTAGTAAATGTTGTGCCTGTCATTTTCAGACAGGAGATAATAATATTTATAAACATTATGTGTATTATAGTACTCCTTTATAGGATAATTAAAATGCAAAATTTATAAAGCCAGGGTATTTTTGTAATCTTTATCATCATGTTTCATTACAAATCTGCCAAAATTTAATTATGCAAAACTTACATGTTGAGAAGGCAAATTATTTTCTGTTCATGCTAGGTCTTTGATGCAGCCATCTGTGCTCAGCATGTCATAAGATCTAGGAAGAGTCCCAGCTCTTCTGAAAAGATTCCATTGCAAAGTTCATGATCCTTAACTACATTTCATAACAGCTTGTTGACTTCAGAACTTTTACACATTTTGCTTAACATATGATAATTTATTCAGTATTTCTGCCTAGGATCTTCTGAACTATCTCACTACAAAAAAAAAAAGTAGAAACCAATTAGGAACCTAAATAATAAGAGAAACCCTTAATTAACTCTGTAGAAAATATATTAAAAGTTCCCTTAGTATAATATTTGTGACCAACCTGAAATTTATATTTGATCTCTTTTTATTTATAACAAATGACCTTAATTAGTCTGAATGCTTTCACCTCTAGGCCTCTGTTTTATCCCTCTATCTTAAAAGCTATCGTTATATTGTCAGTACACAAAAACTGTCAAAAAGCAAGACAATAATCCCAAATGAAGGAAGCATTGGAAACAGAGGAATGAGGCTATTTTTCTTATCAGATTATAAAGGAAAGATAATAAGTAGTCAGTTAAGGAAAAGTTTTCTTGTTAAATTTCCACATGAGAACATTCACAGTAGGAAAAGAACCCCTCCAGAATCCTGTAACAATCAACAATCGCAGTGCTGGTAAGGAGTGCTGTGCAATGCTGTCCTCTGGACAGGCTATGGCTGTCACACTCATTAACTCACAGCAGCTGTGGCTACCTGCACAAGACCTACACACAATCAATATCGAGGAGCTATTGGCAGTGGATATTTACTGGACGAGAGAAAATCATTGTGTTTTCAGGGTAGGTGTGGTAACTGGTAGGTGTTCCATGACATATGGGCAGCAATAATTAGACTTACTGGATTAACAGACACAGACACAAACAAAAATATGAAGTTGGAAATAGGACATGTTGAGGGGCTATGGAGGGAATTGGAGGAGAAAAACAGGAGGTGGATGTGATCATATTTCATTGAACAGATATATGAAAATCTAAAAGCATAAATATTTAATACCAAAAGGAGCAATACTGCTCTACCATTTTTCTGTACTTACCTTTCTCCACTGTTGAAAGCTTCCAAAGGCTAGAAACTTTGGGTAGTGAACAAGAAAAAGGAGGTGGATTAGGAAACAGAAGTGATAGATTATGTCCTCCTCCCTAACTCCAGGTTTCTTCCCAGGATCAATGTACAGTCAAGAGAAGGCAGAAGTTTTAAATTAAATAAAGGCAGAAGAGTTTTTATTATCAATACTGGACTAAATAATTATGTCACCATAACTTTGAATTAGGACATTCCTTTTTATGATAAAGAAATTATTTGTTTATGATCTAAGAAGAAAAGCAAGCCTCTAGGACGTGGGTGAATTTCCTTCCAGGAGTACAAAAAGAAGAAACCCTAAAGGCTGGTTTTAATGAGCAAGGAAAAATGATGAAGTTAAATTTGCCTAAAATCTATTAATTTAAGCCCCGATAATTGAAGAAACCAGAATACAGAATCTGAAAAAATGTTAGCATTTCAATTTTTGTGCTTGTGTTTTGATTCATGAATTATTTTTTAATGAAAGTTTTGATATTGAAATTTAATTTTTGTATTTTTCTTTTAAAAGATTTTTTGGTGTTTTGAGAGAGGGTTTATTCTGTATAGCTCTGGCTGTCCTGGAAATCACTCTGTAGATCATGCTAGCCTCAAATTCTCACAGATTTGCCTGTCTCTGCCTCCTGATTGGACTTGAGGCAAGTGCCACCTCATCAGGCTTTAAAAGATATATTTTTTAATGGTCTTATATCCTCATCATTAAATTAGCATGGGGCTTGACAAACGACAAGCCTGAAAAATCATCTATGGTCTCTGAGTATTAATAAATCAAGGATAGTTAGACAAAAGCTATCAGAACACCTGGGTATTGTGCAAAAATATCTCTAGCATCAATAGCAATGTAAAATAATAAACTTTTCAGAGCCAACCAGAAAATATCAGAGTGCTTTCCTGAAGACTGACATGATGTAGAAAGGTTTATCTGCCCAGGGAAAGAAAGCCCAGAAGATAACATGGACCACAGCTTACAGCAGAGAACATCAGAGAAGTGGGATTTTACATTTAATAACAAATATTTTAAACAGAAAACTAGAAGAGGTAAGCATAAGTTGCACATGACAGCAACAGGGTGATCAATCTTCTTGGCAATGAGAACAGAGAAAAGAGGCCATCTTTATAAAGACCTCTAGTTGAGTGAGCATCTTGGTGATACTAATTCTCTCTGAACAGAATGCTCTGGGAATGCAAAATGATTGTCACCGGACTGTATGTTGGACAATTGCATTGCAGAATAACTGGAAAATGGTCAAAGGCACAGAATATTCATTGTTGATGAAATCTAGTCAGAGGCAGGGGCTGCAATGAAACACAAAAGCAGATTCTGGGAGACCACCATGATGACCAACCACTGAAGAATGTGCACAGCCACCATAATGACCACAAAGCATTTGCCAGAGATGTGACAAGCCTTCACAAATGAGAAAGGGAATCTTGAACAGTACATTCAATTGAACCCGCATTTCTGGATCATTTTTTATTAATCATATATTAACATGTTTGACATATTTTTAATTGGGTTTTGTTATACTTTGGTAAAATTCTTTATTATTTTAGATAATTCCCTATGTCAACTAGGAGCATACCCATATTTCCCCCTAAAACTTTTATCTTTTCTAAGTATTTCTTTTGGAGGATAAAGATTTATCTAATTTGTAAAGGCTCAATTTGTTCATCTTTTAAATATTGATGTGAATTTTACTATTGTATTATAATGAGACAAACAAATCTATGACGTATATCTAGTGAATTTGTGTATATGTTGAGAGGAAGCAATAAAGGTCTTTTAAAAATTAAATTTGTTATTTATCATTTTTCATATATGTATAAAATACATTCTAATTACTCTTAACTTTTGCCACTGCTAATACCCTTCTACAGCCCCCTTTTCTACATTCATATTCTTTTGTGTTGCTTAACTGAGTCCATCTGTGTGACCATGTGTTGGGAAGGTATATGCACTTTGTATTAGTGATTTTTGTATGTGATTACTTTAGAGGTACACTATACTTCTTCAGATATTTGTGATCTACATTTAACTGAGATTTGGTTATTTAAGTATTAAGGACAAGAGTTCATATTGTAATATTCTATCAGATTTTTACATGGCATCTCCTGTGGTCTTGGAAAATTATATTTCAAAAACTGTTATTAGATTTGACAGAAAGCATCCCATATTTAGTGGTAATTATCCATAATGAGGAGTGAATGCTTGTTATTAATTGAATTTCTAAGTGATGGCTTCACAAACTTTTTAAAAGATCTATTTGTTGCATCAATGTTGTTTCTTCCTCACATTTGGTAAAAACTTATACTTGATTATAGGGAGCATAATGTTTTAGTCTAAAGTCTTATATGTTAAAATATATGACATTTATACACTGTGCAGAACTTTGAGATTCATCTTGTTTTTGCTTGGCTGGATGGTTAGTTTGTTGTACTGAGAATTAAAACAAGGGTCTTGTGCATGCTAGACAAGTCTGTAGTGCTTACCACCAGTATCACTTTAATATGCCTTTATATGAATGCACAAGAAGATTTGCATCTATCATAATTCAAAGGAAATGGCAGAAAGTTATACTATCTATGTGGAGATTTAATTGTCACTGTACTATAATGGAAGTTTTTACGTTTGAGATGGATACAGACTTTAAAAACTTCTCAAATGTGTTTGTGCTTATAAATGAATACTATTGTTAAGTATTGAAAGGCAAATGATTATTCATATACAAGAGCCAGGGAATTAGTGTCATTTTAACCTTAGTTTCTCATGAAAACTTTGCAAGTAAATGAAAAACTCAACAAGTATGATTTGTAATCTAATAGCTGATAAGTGTAATGAACTGGTTGAACAAACTTCCAGCTGTCAAATGATGCTTGTCAATCTATTTCCATCAGAATGTACTTAATAATAGATTATTTTCACATATATTGACAGATAACTACTTAATCATTATTTAGGACATTAGTTGAAAAAGTGGTGTATATATTTGATATAAGGTAATTTTATAAATGGCATATTAAAATTGCCAAAGCTGCCATTTGTTTTATTTCATCTTTTGGCACATAACCATTTTATGTCCTGTAAAACAGACTGTAGCCATATTATTACTGCCCTTGGATGAGCAGTGTCAATATTATTAGATCAACAAATAATCATTGGAATATGTTCCTTGATAACAGTGATAAACTATTTTGAAAAGTTCCAAAAGATAACAAAATATAAAACTGTTGGCTTGGCAGGGAATCCCAATGATTTATATTTTTACTCCTGCCCAGTCTCCTTTGTATATCCTTAAATTTAATGAGTATTTTTAATCTTTGAAATGAGAAAATATTTGTTTCTGTCTTGGGCCTATTCTAATATATATAGTTTTCCAAGCTATAACTGAAGGAAAGAAAATAAAAGCATTTATGTGTATGCAGCTTGCATCAACTAAATCTTTTTCAGTAGTATTTGTGGTGGTAATCTAATTATACTGAAATGTGATTTTGATTGTATGTTAATAAATAAAGTTGCCCGGGGGTCAGAGCTATTAGAGCCATAGCAAGAGTGTGTCGGTGGTGGCACACGCCTTTAATCCCAGAAAGCCAGCCTTTAATCCCAGGGAGTGGTGATATAAAGCAAAAAGATATATAAGGCGTGAGACCCAGAAACTAGAAGCATTTGGCTGGTTAAGCTTTCAGGCTTTGGAGCAACACAGTTCAGCTGAGAGCTATTGGGATGAGGACACAGAAGCTTCCAGTCTGAGGGAACAGGACCAGCTGAGGAACTGGTGAGGTGAGATAGCTGTGGCTTGTTCTGTCTCTTTAAATAGACGAACAGTCAGGAAATAGGGCGCTCATTCGGGAGGCTGGGACACCGCAGGCGGAAGGGTGAGATTTTGGCTCTGAGCTCTGACCTCTCGGCTTTCTCTTTCGCATTGTTTCTGTGTTTCTTATTTGGTGGGACGGTTGGTTACATCTATAAGTATTGATAATAGTACCTTAAACTTTAGCATAAGTTTACATTTCATAAAGTGGCTGATAGTAGTATCAATTAACCCCATATATTAGAGATGAAAATCAGAGTGATAAAATACCTTAAACTCATACTTAAATGAGTCGTACATATACCATACATTTTATAAGACAGACAGATAGATAGATAGATAGATAGATAGATAGATAGATAGATAGATAGACGGATGGATGATGGATGGATGGATAGATAGATAGATAGGTATGTAGATAGACAGCAGACAGATAGATGTAAATGTCCTAACTTTTGTACCTAAACATTTATGTGTCACACTCCACTCAACTTTTCACTCAGTCATAACGTTGAATAACTCTTGTGACTAATGTATAGTGTTGCAATTCAGGCCTAATCACTTCAGTGGGTAAAGTATTTTATTCATTCCATTGAATAATTGAGGTTTCCCTAGCAAAATTTGACACTTTTCAGATTAGAACCTTATTCTAGAAAGTCATATACATACACTCACAATTAATTATTAAACAGACTTTATCATTACACATCATATTTTATATTCTCCAGTATAATATTTGTTATTCCTTGGCATTTATAATTCTTCTACTATTTGCTATTGTCTCAACTAGATGTTGTACAACTA